>NC_057799.1:123956716-124079669 GCF_018294505.1 Triticum aestivum
TCGCCCTCTTCTTCTCCGGCGCCGAGCACCGGCCGCCTCCTCTCCCGCGCCGATCCGCGCCGAGCCCTCTAGATCTAAACGAGAGGTTGACTTTTTCCTCTCCCGGATTTCTCTGTCCCGAAATGTATTGCATTATGTTGCCATGTTCTCTGCATCATAACTCTGTGCACATAGCTCCGTTTCATGCGTGTAATATATCGAAATGTTCGTCACAAGATGCTCTTCATTTTGTTCTATTGTGTCATGCTCGTTTGAGTTCACCTTGATGCCCAAATCTCTGGTGCAAGAGTGCTATATGATGTTTACTGCTGTTATTTATCAGAACTTAGTGTTTTGTTATTTTTGCTACATTTGATGTGTGCATCTTATGGGCATGAGCTCTACCGGTGTTTCGATCTATGCCATGCCATCTTTATAGAGGTGTATGCCATGTATTTTTGTGATCTATGTGGTGACTATCACAAGCATGCAAACTAGGCTACGTGATATTTCTGTTTTCAGAGACGGGATTTTTGCTGTCTGTTACTGCTGTTATTTTGTTGCCATGTATCCATGTGGCTACAGAGAGATCCATGCTTCTTTTGGGTATGTTCAGTAAGGATGTTTTGTAGATATGGTTATGCTCTATCCATCCATGCCACTGTTTGCAATTATGGAGTGCCATAGCATGTCTGAATCTTGCTCTACTTTTGCTATAAAATGTTCTTGGCAGATTGTTTACATGTTATTCAATTTTGCCAAGGTTGGTTGTAGTTGATTCATGCATGCTATGAACTTGCTCTTGCCATGGTTAGCTTCATAAACATGTCTTATTGCTGTAGGTATGCTATTTTTGACATGCATTGCTTTGTGAGGAGTGTATCGAGCTCACAAAGATGCCTTCATATTACTGTTTCTGCCATGTTAACGGAACTTTCTATGTTTACATGGGTGCCATCATATCTTCTGATCTTTTTTGGCTCATGGTCAGTAAGGGACTTTTGCTCTATGCATTTAGTAGATTCATGCCATGCCTTGGTTTGCTATGTTAAGTTCCTGTAGTATGTGTTTTGCTTGCTCTGAACATTGCTACCTGATGCTGTTTCAGCCATGTCCAGTAATTTCACCAAGTCTGTGAAGCTGTTATCTTTTGCACTTTTACCATGCTTGTTTGAATCTGTTATGTTATGTTCTAGCTGTAGCTCATTGTTCATCTTTTGTCAAGCATCTCCTGTAGATTACTACCATATGATTTGTTGCTATGTTGGAGTGCGGTAGCATAGTTACTTGATGTATTTTTTGTGCTATCATGCTGTTAATCGCAGAATCGTGTCATTCTTGTTTTGCTTGCCATTTGCAAACCGTGCATCCGTTTCCGGTGATCTTTATATCGATTTCGACCGAAATCATCTCATCGTTCCAGTGGCATACTTGGTTTGCCAAGTTACTGCCTTGTTCATCCGTTTTTCTTCCGGAGCACGCATATGCATCGCATATCATATCTTGCATATCATGCATGTTTTGCATCATGTTGCTTGTGCATTTCCCGTGATTGATTGTGGTTCCATTGCTTGTGTTCTTGCTGTGGGTAGAGCCGGGAGACGAGTTTGTGAACGAGGAACCTGTTGAGTACGCTTACGAGGATCAAGCTTTCGACAACTCTGAGAACCTTGCAGGCAAGATGACCATACCCTCGATATCACTGCTATCTTTGCTTTGCTAGTTGTTCGTTCTATATCTATGCTGCGCTACCTACCACTTGCTATATCATGCCTCCCATATTGCCATGTCAAGCCTCTAACCATCCTTTCCTAGCAAACCGTTGTTTGGCTAAGTTACCGCTTTTGCTCAGCCCTTCTTATAGCGTTGCTAGTTGCAGGTGAAGTTGAAGTTGGTTCCATGTTGGAACATGGATATTTTTGGAGTATCACAATATCTCTTATTTAATTAATGCATCTATATATTTGGTAAAGGGTGGAAGGCTCGGCCTTATGCCTGGTGTTTTGTTCCACTCTTGCCGCCCTAGTTTCCGTCATACCGGTATTATGTTCCTTGAGTTTGCGTTCCTTACGCGGTTGGGTGATTTATGGGACCCCCTTGACAATTCGCCTTGAATAAAACTCCTCCAGCAAGGCCCAACCTTGGTTTTACCATTTGCCACCTAAGCCTTTTTCCCTTGGGTTTTCGCGAGCCCGAGGGTCATCTTTATTTTAACCCCCCCCACCCCGGGGCCAGTGCTCCTTCGAGTGTTGGTCCGAACCGAGCAGCCTGCGGGGCCACCTCGGGGAAACTTGAGGCCTGGTTTTACTCGTAGCTTGACTTATCCGGTGTGCCCTGAGAACGAGATATGTGTAGCTCCTATCGGGATTTGTCGGTGCATCGGGCGGCTTTGCTGGTCTTGTTTTACCATTGTCGAAATGTCTTGTAAACCGGGATTCCGAGACTGATCGGGTCTTCCTGGGAGAAGGGTTATCCTTCGTTGACCGTGAGAGCTTATAATGGGCTCAGTTGGGACACCCCTGCAGGGTATTATCTTTCGAAAGCCGTGCCCGCGGTTATGAGGCAGATGGGAATTTGTTAATGTCCAGTTGTAGAGAACTTGTCACTTGACTTAATTAAAATACATCAACCGTGTGTGTAGCCGTGATGGTCTCTTCTCGGCGAAGTCCGGAAAGTGAACACGGTTGGAGTTATGCATGAACGTAAGTAGTTTCAGGATCACTTCTTGATCATTTCTAGCTTCGCGACCATTGCGTTGCTTCTCTTCTCGCTCTCTTTGCGTATGTTAGCCACCATATATGCTTAGTGCTTGCTGCAGCTCCACCTCATTACACCATCCTTTCCTATAAGCTTAAATAGTCTTGATCTCGCGGGTGTGAGATTGCTGAGTCCTCGTGACTCACAGATTCTACCAAAACAGTTGCAGGTGCCGACGATACCAGTGCAGATGACACAACCGAGCTCAAGTGGGAGTTCGATGAGGAACGTGGTCGTTACTATGTTTCTTTTCCTGATGATCAGTAGTGGAGCCCAGTTGGGACGATCGGGGATCTAGCATTTGGGGTTATCTTATTTTCTTTTGGATTTGACAGTAGTCGGTCTATGTGTGGATTTTGAATGATGTATGAATTATTTATGTATTGTGTGAAGTGGCGATTGTAAGCCAACTCTCGTTATCCCATTCTTGTTCATTACATGGGATTGTGTGAAGATGACCCTTCTTGCGACAAACCAAAATGCGGTTATGCCTCTAAGTCGTGCCCCGACACGTGGGAGATATAGCCGCACTGTGGGCGTTACAGTGACATAGCGATATTCCCTCCATTCTCTGGCCCATCTCCTCTCTATCCTCTGAATGTGCACTTTGTGCTCATTCTTCGTTTCATGAGGAGGAGTGCAGTACCCTGCATAGATGTCATCAGGAATCTCAAATGCATTGTTGACTTCCAGCTTCTTTCCTCCCTTCTGAGGTTTCTTGACATCAACCATTTTCTTCAGCAGAGGATTTTGAACTATTGAGTACTCTGACGAGGTATGTAACTTTTCTTCGAGGAACGCTGAAAATGAGTTAAGTTGATGAGAACCTAGTTATTCAGCAGCGGACATGTGTACCTGTGAACAGAGTATAGGTGCGAAGAATTTGGAGAGGTCATATGCGTTCTCAGAAGTTTTTGCAAATAGAACAAGTTTGAGGAATTTGACCAGATGAGTCTTGAGGAATTTCACTAAGCGTTCTTTGACTTAGGTTCCAGAATTATACAGATTGAAAATCCACACAATTGAGGAATCTTGAAGAAAAATGTTGCTTAGGAAAACAGATCAAGAACAGATGTTATGTGAGGTGTTTAGTGTGTGAAGATTTGAAGAATAAACACCTTTTGAAGATTTTGTAGAAAACAACAGAATCAACAAGGGCGGTAAAAGTAACTTTTAATTACCCTTGACGAAGAACACGACGAACTGTGAAGTGTAGATTTAGAAGCTCGTCAGTTCGGATCTTCCGCGCCCTAACTTGGCAGAGGAAGACAGCTACGGCGGTGGCGGAGTGAAGAAATCCACGGCCGGCGCGAGTACGACGGCGACGAGGTTGAGGCAGTGAAGCTCTTCCTCACCGGCGACGATGGAAGTAGCGGTGGCGCTAGGTTTTGGGAGAGCTCGAGCGGAGGAGTGAGGTCAAGCGGAGTAAAAACAAAGTGAGGAGGGGAGGGGTATTTACAGCCGAGGTGAAAAACCACTCGCCCAAGGAAATTGGACGAACATGCGCCTGACCCTTCTCATTCGCGTGACACGTGTCACCCATGTACTGAGAGGTGGCGATCGTGCGAGATCGTGGGTGAATAGGAGAATATATCGTGTAATGTGGAACGATTTGAGCAGCAAAAGCCGAAAATTCAGATAAGATAATTTTAAAGTTTCGTTCGCAAATGCTTCAGCTGACAAGGACACAGTGAAGAGTTTGAACGGGTTTCAAATAGAACGCATATGAAGAATTTGTGAACAGACTGGGTTGAGTTTAGCATAGAGGGGGAAGGGTCCGATCACATTCACTTAGCAGAAAAAGCAACTTTGAAGAAATAGCAATAAGTGAATGTTGTAGAGGATATAAACTCATATATATATACATATATATATATCCAATGAAGAACAACAACAGAAAATGCGAAGACATTGAAAAGTTGAAGAAATTGAACAACTGAGGAATTATAAAAAATTAAGAAAAACTCAAATTGAATATTTTCAACTTTTGTTGGTGGCGTGACCCACCGTATAAGAGCATCTCCAGCCGTTGGCCACCCACGGGGCGCCTAAAAACACCGCCTGGGGGGAGCCGGCGCAAAAAATCGGCCTGGGGACGAGTTGGTCCCTAGCCGTCCGCCCAGGGCCGACCCAGGCGCGGATTTTCATTACATAATATATCATTAAAAAAGAAACTGGCTAAACGCGGAGTAGTCGCCGTCGTCGCGGCCATCCTCACCGCCGTCGTCGTCGTCGGGCTTCTCCTCCTTGACGCGGCCGTCCCTGGTGGACCCCTGACCGGCGTCGCCACCGCGGACTGGTGGCGGCGGCGCGTCGTCGTCGTCGCTGTCCTCGATGACGACGACTCCTCCTTCGTCGCGGCCCCGGCAGCGCTGCACGAAGCGCCGCAGGACGGCGCACTGGCGCTCCCTCGCCATCTTCAAGGAGTCCGCGCGCGCCCATTCCAGGGTCGCGTCGTCGTCGAGCTCGACGTCGCCCCCGTGCTCCGTCTTCACCACGGGGAGCCCCGGCTCCGTCTTCACCGGCGCGAGCCCCGGCTCCGTCTTGGGCTTGACGAAGCGCAGAGGAGCCGACGAGGAGGCGCGCCGGCCGCCCTCATTGATGACGATGCCGGCGCTGCGAGTGCACCGGCCGAGCGGGGTCTCCGCCGCGGGCTCGGCCTTGACGTTGAGGAGCGCCAGAGAGTCGGAGGAGTGTGAAGAAGAGTGGGATGAGGAGGAAGAAGAGGAGGCACCGAACCTCCTGGGCAACCATTGCCCGTCGCGTCGGCGGTGAGCCGTGGCCGTGGCCGTGGCGGCCGCCCTCACCGGGGGGGTATGCCAACGGCGGGTCGTTGCCGCCCTCGAGGTATGTCAGAACACCCTCGAGGGTGCGGCCGGGGACACCCCAGCACAGGTGGCGTCCCTCGCTGTTCTTCAGGCTGGCTGCCACCGGGGCGCCGTTGGTGGACGCCATCCTCTGCTGTTGCCGGTGCTGGAAGTACGCCGTCCATGCCGCTTGGTTGTCGGCGGCGTACTAGGGGAGGGCGAGCTGGGCGTCGGTGAGGGAGGTGTGCACGACCTCGACCTCGTCGGCGAAGTAGGAGGGTTTCGCCACGGTGTCGGGCAATGGGGGAATGGGCACTCCCCCGTTGCTGAGCCTCCACCCCGTCGGCTCGGCGTGCATGTCCGGCGGCACCGGGATGTTCGCCTGGAACAGGAGACAAGATTCATGTTCACGGAGCGAGCGGCGGCCGAAGCCGTTGGCCGCCGCCTCATCTCCGGGGAAACGCTCGGCCATCAGGAGAGGGAGGGCTCGACGGTGGCGCACGGGAGAGGGAGGTCTCGGCGGCGGCTCTCGGGAGAGGTAGAGCTCAGCGGCTAGGGCTGCGGCCAGAGGCGAGGGAGGCCACCGGCTTATATAGCCGCGCCGCGCCCGTGTGTATGCGTGCAAGGGAGGGGAGGCGTCGGCGCGCCGCCCCGTGACGCGCCGCCCGTGAGGAACCAATGGTAAGGCTGACTGGCGGCAGCCTTCCCATTGATTCCCCACGAGAAACCGAGGCGTTGGGGGGAGACGATGCGCGGTGTCGCTGACGCGCCGGGCCCGCGGCTCACGCCAAAACCGCTCGCCCCGGCGCCCGCGAGCGCCCCCCTGCGCGCCGGGTTCGGCCTGGGTCCGCCGGCGCTAATTTCGGCATAGGCCGGCGAAAATCAGGCTCCTGGGGGTGCGATTGGGCCGATTTTTCGGCACCGGCGCGAAAAAATCGCCTGGGAGGCCTTTCTGGGGCGCGGCTGGAGATGCTCTAAGAATGATGATTTCAGACACCGCGTACAATTGTCGTAGGGCTCTGAGAATCAAATTCTTCGTTAATTTCTTCACACTTAGAGTGTTAGTCTTCATTGATTGAAGAAAAACATTTCTTCGTGTGTTGCACATCTAAGTCATCAATTTTGCATAAGTGTTAGGATGTGTGTCCTTTTCAAAGGACATTCGAAGATTCTAGGATATTTAGCTCACACCTCAACTTGCTAAATCTCTTCTCATCCAAGGGCTTTGTGAAGATATCGGCTAGTTGTTCTTCAGTCTTCACCTGCTCCATAGAGATGTCGCCCTTCAACACATGATCACGAAGAAAATGATGACGAATCCGAATGTGCTTTGTCTTTGAGTGCTGAACTGGGTTATGAGAAATCTTGATAGCACTCTCATTGTCACAGTAGAGAGGTACATTCTTCATTTTGACGCCGTAGTCCTTGAGGGTTTGCTTCATCCATAGAAATTGAGCACGGCAAGAACCAGCAGCAATGTACTCAGCTTCAGCAGTAGACAGTGATACGCAGTTCTGTTTCTTCGAGGACCAACAGACTAAGGATCGTCCGAGGAAATGGCATGTGCCTGATGTTCACTTGCGGTCCACACGATCACCAGCATAGTCAGAGTCTGAATATCCAATGAGATCAAAAGCCGAGTGTCGGGGGTTCAAAACCGGCGGATCTCGGGTAGGGGGTCCCGAACTGTGCGTCTAAGGTTGATGGTAACAGGAGACAGGGGACACGATGTTTAACCAGGTTCGGGCCCTCTCTATGGAGGTAATACCCTACTTCCTGCTTGATTGATCTTGATGGATATGAGTATTACAAGAGTTGATCTACCACGAGATCGTAATGGCTAAACCCTAGAAGTCTAGCCTGTATGACTATGGTAATGAGTCTCTCCCTTTCTAGACTAAGTCCTCCGGTTTATATAGACACCGGGAGGATCTAGGGTTACACAAGGTTGGTTACAAAGAATGGAATCTACATATCCGGTCGCCAAGCTTGCCTTCCACGCCAAGGAGAGTCCCGTCTGGACATGGGTGCAGTCTTCGGTCTTCGTATCTTCACATCCCATCAGTCCAGCCCATGGCTAACAGGCCGGACGCCCGAGGACCCCTTAGTCCAGGACTCCCTCAGTAGCCCCTGAACTGGCTTCAATGACAAAGTATCCGGCGCGTAGATCTGTCTTCGGCATTGCAAGGCGGGTTCCTCCTTCCGAACTGTACCCCAAAATAGTCTTCGGACGTACCGACGTGTCCGGATCTGTAACACACACGCCACACACAACCATAGCGAAAATACAATATTTCACGAATCCAATCCACTGACAACTTCTTGTAATATGACATCACGTCTACCCAGTCAATTTCGAACCATTTTCCGTATGTCACTCCACGTTTCGAGACGCGGTTGCCATTGGCACATCTTGTCAAAGTAGAGATCGTGTCCCCTTATTGCGGGATCCTCATCAATACGGGCGCGGGTAACCCAACCGTGCCGTTTACAGAACCCTTGGGAATAGGCGAGTGGGGAGGCGTTTAACATTCGCGGCCTTTTTAAAGGGATAATGATTCGTCCTCATCCACCCACGCCTTCTCCTTCCTCTGACCATCCATTCTTGAGCTCCAGTGCCAAGCTCCAGCTTTCCCCGCCCGAGAAAGCACTCCAAACATGTCCGGATCCGGAGCTGGAGGCAAGTGGATGGCCTCCTCCGTTAAGAAGAAAGATATCAATGAGCTCCGAGAGGCCGGATACCTGGCCAAGGAGATCGTTCACCGACTCCCGGCCAAGGGACAGATTGTTCCTACCCCCGAACCCCAAGAGAGGGTGGTGTTCCTTGCGCATTTCGTTTGCGGGTTGGGATTCCCTCTCCACCTGTTTGTCCGCGAACTGATGTTTTACTACGGGCTGGACTTCCATGATCTAGCCCCCAACTTCATCCTCAACATCTCAGCATTTATAGTCGTGTGCGAGGCCTTTCTCCGCATCCCGCCTCACTTCGGCCTATGGCTGAAGACCTTCAACGTGAAGTCGAAGGTCGTGAGCGGCCAACAAGAAGAGTGCGGAGGTGGCATGGTGGGCAAGATGCCCAATGTCACCTGGCTCGAAGGCTCCTTTGTGGAGATGGTGAAGGGGTGGAAATCGGGGTAGTTCTACATCACCGAGACGCGCGATACCAACTGGGCGGCGGCCCCCGAATTCCGATCCGGAGTTCCGATGCGGCTCACCTCCTGGCAAGAGAAGGGCCTGACCTGGTGATCTTCGAACGAGCTGACTGGGCTCCAGACGTGTGTCCAGAACATGATAACCAAGAAGATCAAACTTGTCAATGTGATCCAGGTTATGCTCATTCGCCGGATCCTACCGTGCCAACGCCGGACCCGCTATTTGTGGGAGTTCGATCCGGCCAAGCACCAGACGCTGCTAGAGCTCTTCGGCACGACGCACGAAGACATCTGGAAAGTGCTCTTCAAGGCCGGCGAGACACCACCGCCTACGACCGAGGATCGTGGGCTTAGCTTAAAGCGCTAGGCTAATTCGGTAAGTTCTTTCATGTTTTCAAGGTATAGCCTTTACTGACATATTTTGAGGAAGGAGTCTAAGCCTTCCTATCAATTTTTTTAGGCCTGGACCAACATAGCGGGGCGGATTAATTGTCCGGCTCCGCTACCCGAAGATGAAGAAACTCCACTCCTAACGAAGATGTTGTTTCCAGCACCTTATGATGTGCCGGAGAAGAAGGCCAAGAAAACGGCCAAAGGGACCAGGAGTGGCCTTCGCCGAAAGGGTGCTTCGGACATGTCGTCCGAAGATGAGACTGACTATTCAATCGCCGAAGATGACAACGAGGAAGAAAGCGACTCCCCCCCCCCCCCGAGGGGGGAAAGAAGAAAAGGGGGGCCTCCACGAATCTGGAGGCGAAGGCGCCCAAGAGGGGGAAGGGCTCCCTTGCAGATAACTCCACATGGGATGTTGATAGCAGTCTGGAGCGAATGCCCCGGACCAAGCCTCGGGCCGCCTCGTAAGTACCAAAAACCTTATGCACATCCAAATACCTGGCCTTTCCACTTTATAATATTAATATGTTTAAATTATGCCATTGCAGTCCGGCCCGCGATGGCTCCCTGCGATCCTCGACAGAGGGTTCGCTAGACTCAAAGGAGATGGCTAGCATGTCTCCGCCGCCCGCTCACTCTGTCTCGCCCAAGGGTGATGACGAGGTGGTGTCCCAAAGGACCTTCCCAGACCGGGGGGAGGTTCTGGAGATTGTCAGGGTGGCGCCCTAGGATGACTCCTCGGTCGCCGGACACATGGGGGAAAAAGCCCCCATGGGGACTGGTGATGGGGGCCAAGTTCCATTCGGCCCTCAGCAGGATACCATTCCGGAGACCTACACGGCTCTGGAGTCCAGCGAACAGCCCTCCCCGAAAGGAGGAGGTGTGCCTGTTCTGCCGGTGACCTCTGTCCAACCAGAGGCACCAGATAATCTGCAGGAAGCGCTGCGAGGCGCCTCCATTGTGGATGAACACCGTGTCCTTATGGGTACGGTGATCGAAAAGGTTCAGTCCGCCAAAAGCGGACTGACCAAGGCATGCGCTAGCCTTTTAACACGCTTTGAGGTAATAATTGTAGAAAGAATATCACAGTGTGGACAGTAGCCCCTGATGCTCTGTTCGGTGTTCGGAAAAAAAAGCCGAACAGAGGATCAAAACAATTTTCGCAGGAGTCTAACATGAGATGTCTATGTGAATAAGCAGGCATCGCTGCTGGCTGTTGCCGCTCATACTGTGGAGGTCTCTGGCCTAAAGCAGAGCCTGGAGCGGGCCGAAGAAGAGCTCGGCCTCATGAAGAAGCAGCTGGAGGACAGCCAAGGTACGCAGTAACCTGTGTGTATATTTAGGAAGGATGAATGCTTCGTGCTGACTAAAGTGTCATGAACTTTATTAGGGGCCACGACTGAGGTGTCGGCCCTCAAGAAGGCGTTAGCCGAGGCCGAGGACAAAGCGGCCAAGGAGCACTCTGCACGCGAGAAGCACGAGGCCTGGGTCAGCGAGGTCCAGCAAGAGCTCCAGGACGCCGTCAAGAAGTACGAGTCCTTGGAGCGTGATTCTAAGACGCAAGCGTCCGAACTTACGAAGGCATGCCAGAGCGCACAAGAGGCTCGAGCTGAGGCCCAGGGCGCCCTTCAGGAAATCCAGGCGGCCAAGAAGATCGCGGCGGGTAAGGCTTTCACTATGCAAAGCAAGTCTGTGAAGGAGACGTTCCTTTTACTTACCCAAATTTGGAGCTCTCCAGGGGCGTTTACGGATTTGCCGCGCAGCGTATCAGATGCTGCCGAGTTCTATCGAGCCGAAGAAGGGAGTTCTACGGAGAAGCTGTTCTGGTCTCAATATCTTGGACCAGAACATCCGGTGTCCTTCGGCGACCAGCTGAAACAGCTGGTCGAGCTACACAAGGCGGCCGAGCTAGCCATGAAGGAGCTGATAGTCCGACTATGGCCTGCCGCGCCGATACCCAGCAGCTACTTCGGACTTGTAAAGCGGCTTGTTGATGCCTGCCCGCGGCTTGAGGTTATAAAGCGGTCGGTCTGTATTGAAGGTGCACGGATGGCCTTTGCCCACGTCAAGACGCACTGGGTGAAGATGGATGCCCAGAAGCTAATGACCGAGGGGCCGCCTGAGGGCAAGGTGCACCGCCGACCCGAGTTATATTTTGATGGAGTCCTTGAGGGATCCCGCCTTGTGGCGGAGCAATGTACGAAGGATGTTGTATTCCCATGAAAACATTCATATTATCATGTCCTGTAATATGGAACAATGATGTTGTGTAATATAATGCTTGTGATTTTAAAAAATTTACCTCCTGTGCGGCCGTTTATGAAATCTAAGGGTTGGCCAGTCGTCGGCTTCTGCCCCCACGTAGATAGTACGGGGGTGTTCGGGATAAATCTAAACACCCTTTACTCCATGTTCTGGTCCTTAAAGGAGGTGTTTAGCGCAACGAACAAGGCAATCAGACTATATGGCCTTTATCGCCCTCACTTAGCCATAGGAGTTTGACAATGAGAATTTTGCGAAGCCCCTGGTGTTCGGAAGGCCGAACTTGGGGCGTTATACGCACCTGATCGGATAAAAAAACTGATTCCTCGCGTAAAGCGGAAAAAATCTCTAAGGATTTGAAACCTCTCGAACAGTTGACCAGCTCTCGCTGCATCATGACAGTCAGTTTTCGGCTTTCTCTACTAAGGTGCTCGTCCGAAAGAACCGGGACACAATCATAGTAGTTCTCCCATTACTACCCTAGCCGATATAGCGGAACGTAAGGTAGCAAGCACAGGATCTAGGCAAACCAACTATTGACCAAAGCCATGATTCGGAGCCGATGCATATAATGCTATAAGTTCGGGGTGCCGAACTGTACTGAAAAAGGTGTTCGGACTTTATTGCCGTACTATGGGGCGCGAAAGCCCCTGGTAAAATAAAATGTACCAGAGTGTACGGGTGCAATGAGTAATAAATACAAAGGTAAGGAAAAAAGAAAAATCAAGTAATAAGTTGACGCTACCATTTATTTTCTATTGTAATGTGATTAATATGTCGGGGCGTACTTGTACAAGTAATGCGATAAGCAAGTAAGGCTATTGAACATGCCATGACCAAGAGCGAGCTACGTGCGGGTATGTAAAACAGGTATAGCAATCGTTAGCAGAGACCACCTGGGGATTCCCTTGTACGTCAAAGCTCCTTGCCTCCTTGGTGTGTCCGACAAATGGGTTGTCAGAAGAAACCTCGAAAAGAGAAAAACCCGAAATGAAAAGGAAAAGTGAAGGTGTGCGAATCCTAGGGTCGGTCGAGCCGCACTGTGGATCGCGAGCTAGCTATGCCTCCGTCGATACCCATGGGATTTTGAGTGCGTAGTTATTAAGCGTGGTACGAATGCCGCTGTTTGATCGGGACTGGGATGGAGGCCAAATTGCTAATTAAGCTCTTGACGAGCAGGGCTGTCTTGCTGCAGAATAGTCCGGACTCTTTTAATGGTGTCCGGGGGCTTGGCCGCTGAACTAAGGTTCTGCTGAAAAAGGCTGCGCTATATTTCTCCTGCTAAGGCCGTTGTGTGCTCCTCGGTATGGAGGGAGCGTTCTGTATTTCCATTGATTGTTATGACACCACGTGGTCCGAGCATCTTGAGCTTGAGATAAGCGTAGTGAGGTACCGCATTGAATCGAGCGAATGCAGTTCGTCTGAGCAGTGCGTGATAGCCGCTGCAAAAGGGGACGATATCGAAGATTAACTCCTCGCTTTGGAAGTTGTCCGGAGATCCGAAGACAACCTCTGGTGTGATTGAGCCCGTACAGCGGGCCTCTACGCATGGTATGACTCCTTTAAAGGTAGTCCTTGTGGGTTTGATCCGTGATGGGTTAATGCCCATTTTGCGTACTGTGTCTTGATAGAGCAGATTGAGGCTGCTGCCACCGTCCATGAGGACTCGCGTTAGGTGGAATCCGTCGATGATTGGGTCTAGGACTAGTGCGGCTGATCCGCCGTGCCGGATACTGGTCGGATGATCCCGACGATCAAAAGTGATCGGGCATGATGACCATGGGTTGAATTTTGGGGCGACTGGCTCTATCGCATAAACGTCCCTTAGTGCGCGCTTGCGCTCCCTTTTGGGGATGTGTGTAGCATATATGATGTTCACCGTTTAGACTTGAGGGGGAAACTTCTTCTGTCCCATAGCTACTGGTACATACCCTCAGCCCCAAGGGTGAACTACTCCCTCCTCGTCATGGAGATCGCCGGGATGATGAAGATGGCCACCGGTGAGGGTTCCCCCCTCCGGCAGGGTGCCGGAACGGGTCTAGATTGGTTTTCGGTGGCTACAGAGGCTTGCGGCGGCGGAACTCCAGATCTATTCTGCTCCCCAATGTTTTTAGGGTATATGGACATATATAGGCGAAAGAAGTCGGTCAAGGGAGCCACGAGGGGCCCACGAGGGTGGGGGCACGCCCAGGGGGGTAGGGCGCGCCTCCCTGCCTCGTGGCTTCCTCAAAGCTTCCCTGATGTCTACTCCAAGTCTCCTGCGTTGCTTCCGTTCCAAAAATAACTCTCCCGAAGGTTTCATTCCGTTTGGACTCCGTTTGATATTCCTTTTCTTCGAAACACTGAAATAGGCAAGAAAACAGCAATTTGGGCTGGGCCTCCGGTTAATAGGTTAGTCCCAAAAATAATATAAAAGTGTTTAGTAAAGCCCATAAACATCCAAAAAAGATAATATAATAGCATGAATACTTCATAACTTATAGATACGTTGGAGACGTATCAGCATCCCCAAGCTTAATTCCTGCTCGTCCTCGAGTAGGTAAATGATAAAAGAGATAATTTATGAAGTGTGAATGCTAGCAGGTGCACAAGTTTGATCAATGATAATTTCAATCACCTTTTCTAGCATCATCATATGTCATAACAGTAGCTCAACTCATAAGACTTTTCATGATCAAGCAACAAACTATTCACATGTTAAAGTATAGATCATAAACTTCCTTGAAAACTAACAAACCGTGTTATTAGTCATCAAACAATTACAATTCATCTTATTTTCATGAAGGGTCTATATCAGAGCTTTGATTCAGCAAACTTCACATACTCAACTATCATTTAGTCTTTCACAATTGCTAACACTCACGTGATATTTATGGGTTCAAAGTTTTAATCAGACACAGAGAAAGATAGGGGCTTATAGATTCGCCTCCCAACCTTTTACCTCAAGGGTAATGTCAACAATAATAGTTCATGATGCCTTACATCCAATTGGATATATATATATCAGGATCTTTCCAACACAATGTGCTTCCTAAAAAATAAAATGTAAAAAGGAAAGGTGAAGATCACCATGACTCTTGCATAAGGTATAAGACAAGAATAAAATATAGGCCCTTCGCAGAGGGAAGCAGAGGTTGTCATGCGCTTTTATAGTTGGATGCACAAAATCTTAATGCGAAAGAACGTCACTTTATATTGCAACTTGTGATAGGGACCTTTATTATCCAATCTGTCGCTTTTATTGCTTCCACATCACAAGATCGTATAAAGCTTATTTTCTACACACTAATAGATCATACATATTTAGAGAGCAATTTTTATTGCATGCACCGATGGAAACTTACTTGAAGGATCTTACTCAATCCATAGGTAGGTATGGTGGACTCTCATGGCAATACTGGTTTAAGGGATGTTTGGAAGCACAAGTAGTATCTCTACTTGGTGCAAAGAATTTGGCTAGCATGAGGGGGAAAGGCAAGCTCAGCATGTTGAATGATCCATGACAATATACTTTATTTCGGATATAAGAAAACATAACCCATTACGTTGTCTTCCTTGTCCAACATCAACCTTTTAGCATGTCATATTTTAATGAGTGCTCACAATTACAAAAGATGTCCAAGATAGTATATTTATATGTGAAATCAATCTTCCCTCAATATTTTTTCATGAATTGTTCAAGTGACCAATACAATGTTTGCTAACCTTCAATAAATTTACCACCTCTACTTCTTATACGTGAAGTCATTACTCCCCATGGGGTAAGCATATGAAACATATATAATTTCAGATTTATGATATTCGCTCATTCAACTATTTACTCATAGGATATAAGTGAAGCACACGAGTAAATGACAAACTACTCCAAAAAGATATAAGTGAAGATCAATGAGTAGTTAAATAATTATGTAGCTATGTGAAGACTCTCTCCCATTTAAGAATTTAAGATCTTGATATTTTATTCAAACAACAAGAAAAACAAAATAAAATGACATTCTAAGAATAGCAAACATCACGTGAAGAAGCAAAAACTTAGGATCAACCGATACTAACCGATAGTTGTCGAAGAAGAAAGGTGGGATGCCAACCGGGGCATCCCCAAGCTTAGACGCTTGAGATTTCTTGAAATATTATCTTGGGATGACTTGGGCATCCCCAAGCTTGAACTTTTTTGTCTCCTTAATTCCTCTCATATCACGGTCTCCCTAAATCTCAAAAGCTTCATCCACACAAAACTCAACGAGGACTCGTGAGATAAATTAGTATAAACCAATGCAAAAACCTTATCATACTATACTGTAGCAAATCACTAAAATTATTATTCAACATTGCATACTAAATGCCTCTGCATATTTAATAGTCCTATCCTCAAATAGAATCATTAAAGAAGCAAACATATGGAAACAATGCAAACATAACAGCAATCTGCCTAAACAGGACAGTCTGTAAAGAATGCAGCAAGATCCATACTTCCCTAGCTCCAAAAATTATGAATGAAAATTCACACTGTAGTAAATTTATCAGAGCTTATTATGCAAAAGGTTTCAACATTTTATCACATTCTTACTTTTCTAGGGAATTTTTGCAACAGCGGTAAACTTTCTGTTTTCAAACAGCAACATGTAGACTTGTAAAATAGGCATAGTAAAGGCCATCAATGACACTTTTATTGAAATAAAAGATGCAAAACATTGTTATAAATAACAGCAAGAAAATCCTAACAAAATAAATTGACGCTCCAAGCAAAACACATATCATGTGGTGAATAAAAATATAGCTCCAAGTAAAGTTACCGATGAACAAAGACGAAAGAGGGGATGCATTCCGGGGCATCCCCAAGCTTAGGATCTTGGTTATCCTTGAATATTACCTTGGGGTGCCTTGGGCATCCCCAAGCTTAGGCTGTTGCCACTCCTTATTCCATAGTCCATCGAATCTTTACCCAAAACTTGAAAACTTCACAACACAAAACTCAACAGAAAACTCGTAAGCTCCGTTAGTATAAGAAAATAAAACCACCACTTAGGTACTGTTGTGAACTCATTATAAATTCATATTGGTTTAATATCTACTGTATTCTAACTTCTCTATGGTTCATACACTCCGATACTACTCATAGATTAATCAAAATAAGCAAACAACACATAGAAAACAGAATCTGTCAAAAACAGAACAGTCTGTAGTAATGTGTATCAAACCTATACTTCTGGAACTCCAAAAATTCTAAAATAAATTGGTGGACCTGAGGAATTTGTCTATTAATCATCTGCAAAAAGAATCAACCTAAAAGCACTCTCCAGTAAAAATGGCAGCTAATCTCGTGAGCGCTAAAGTTTCTGTTTTTTACAGCAAGATCATAAAGACTTCACCCAAGTCTCCCCAAACGTTCTACTTGGCACAAACACTAATTGAAACATAAAACCACATATAAACAGAGGCTAGATGAAGCAGGAGCAAAAGGCAAATAACTAAAATAAAATTGGGTTGCCTCCCAACAAGCGCTAACGTTTAACGCCCCTAGCTAGGCATGATGATTTCAATGATGCTCACATAAAAGATAAGAATTGAAACATAAAGAGAGCATCATGAAGAATATGAATAGCACATTTAAGTCTAAACCACTTCCTATGCATAGGGATTTTGTGAGGAAACAACTTATGGGAACAATAATCAACTAGCATAGGAAGGCAAAACAAGCATAACTTTAAAACTTTTAACACATAGAGAGGAAACTTGATATTATTGCAATTCCTACAAGCATATATTCCTCCCTCATAATAATTTTCAGTAGCATCATGAATGAATTCAACAATATAACCAGCACCTAAAGCATTTTTTTCATGATCTACAAGCATAGAAAATTTACTACTCTCCACATAAGCAAAATTCTTCTCATTTGGAATAGTGGGAGCAATTTCAACAAAATAATTATCATGTGAGGCATAATCCAATTGAAAACTAAAATCATGATGACAAGTTTCATGGTTATCATTATTCTTAATAGCATACAAGTCATCACAATAATCATCATAGATAGCAACTTTGTTCTCATAATCAATTGGAACCTCTTCCGAAATAGTGGATTCATCACTAAATAAAGTCATGACCTCTCCAAATCCACTTTCATCAATATAATCATCATAAATAGGAGGCATGCTTTCATCATAATAAATTTTCTCATCAAGACTTGGGGGACTAAACATATCATATTCATCAAACATAGCTTCCCCAAGCTTGTGGCTTTGCATATCATTAGCATCATGGATATTCAAGGAATTCATACTAACAACATTGCAATCATGCTCATCATTCAAATATTTAGTGTCAAACATTCTAATGCATTCTTCCTCTAGCAATTGAGCACAATTATCGGAATCCTTATTCTCATGAAAGATATTAAAAAGATGAAGCATATGAGGCACCCTCAATTCCATTTTTTGTAGTTTTCTTTTATAGACTAAACTAGTCATAAAACAAGAAACTAAAAGATTCGATTGCAAGATCTAAAGATATACCTTCAAGCACTCACCTCCCCGGCAACGGCGCCAGAAACTGCTTGATGTCTACTATGCAACCTTCTTCTTGTAGACGTTGTTGGGCCTCCAAGTGCATAGGTTTGTAGGATAGTAGCAAATTTCCCTCAAGTGGATGACCTAAGGTTTATCAATCCGTGGGAGGCGTAGGTTGAAGATGATCTCTCTCAAACAACCCTGCAACCAAATAACAAAGAGTCTCTTGTGTCCCCAACACACCCAATACAATGGTAAATTGTATACATGCACTAGTTCGGCGAAGAGATGGTGATACAAGTGCAATATGGATGGTAGATATAGGTTTTTGTAATCTGAAATTATAAAAACAGCAAGGTAACAAGTAATAAAAGTGAGCGTAAACGGTATTGCAATGCTAGGAAACAAGGCCTAGGGTTCATACTTTCACTAGTGCAAGTTCTCTCAACAATAATAACATAACTGGATCATATAACTATCCCTCAACATGCAACAAAGAGTCACTCCAAAGTCACTAATAGCGGAGAACAAACGAAGAGATTATTGTAGGGTACGAAAGCACCTCAAAGTTATTCTTTCGGATCGATCTATCATAGAGTTCGTACTAGAATAACACCTTAAGACACAAATCAATCAAAACCCTAATGTCACCTAGATACTCCAATGTCACCTCAAGTATCCGTGGGTATGATTATACGATATGCATCAAACAATCTCAGATTCATCTATTCAACCAACACATAGAACTTCAAAGAGTGCCCCAAAGTTTCTACCGGAGAGTCAAGACGAAAACGTGTGCCAACCCCTATGCATAAGTTCAGGAGCAGAACCCGCAAGTTGATCACCAAAACATACATCAAGTGGATCACGTGATATCCCATTGTCACCACAGATAAGCACATGCAAGACATACATCAAGTGTTCTCAAATCCTTAAAGACTCAATTCGATAAGATAACTTCAAAGGGAAAACTCAATCCATTACAAGAGAGTAGAGGGGGAGAAACATCATAAGATCCAACTATAATAGCAAAGCTCGCGATACATCAAGATCGTACCATCTCAAGAACACGAGAGAGAGAGAGAGAGAGAGAGAGAGATCAAACACATAGCTACTGGTACATACCCTCAGCCCCGAGGGTGAACTACTCCCTCCTCATCATGGAGAGCGCCGGGATGATGAAGATGGCCACCGGTGAGGGTTCCCCCCTCCGGCAGGGTGCCGGAACGGGTCTAGATTGGTTTTCGGTGGCTACAGAGGCTTGCGGCGGCGGAACTCCCAATCTATTCTGCTCCCCAATGTTTTTAGGGTATATGGACATATATAGGCGAAAGAAGTCGGTCAAGGGAGCCACGAGGGGCCCACGAGGGTGGGGGCACGCCCAGGGGGGTAGGGCGCGCCTCCCTGCCTCGTGGCTTCCTCAAAGCTTCCCTGATGTCTACTCCAAGTCTCCTGCATTGCTTCCGTTCCAAAAATAACTCTCCCGAAGGTTTCATTCCGTTTGGACTCCGTTTGATATTCCTTTTCTTCGAAACACTGAAATAGGCAAGAAAACAGCAATTTGGGCTGGGCCTCCGGTTAATAGGTTAGTCCCAAAAATAATATAAAAGTGTTTAGTAAAGCCCATAAACATCCAAAACAGATAATATAATAGCATGAATACTTCACAAATTATAGATACGTTGGGGACGTATCATGGTTGGCTGCAGGGGCTCCTCATCATCGTCCTCGCTCTGTGATCCCTTTTCCTTATTCTCGACGTTTAACTTGTCGGCTTGGTTAAAAACCCAGCAGTCTCTGTTGGTATGATTGGCTGATTTGTGTTGGGTGCCATGGATTTGGCACGGACGGTCAAGTATGCGGTCCATGCTAGATGGTCCCTGATTGTTTCTTTGATACGGCTTTTTCCACTGACCGGACTTGGAGCCGCTAAATCCGGCATTTACAGCAGTTTCATCGGTGTTATCGCCATTGCTTCGGTGTTTGTGTCTGCTGCGTCGGAGCTTGCTGTTGCTGTTTTTGGCCTTGGAGGGGCCTGCCTCGCTGGTCGTATTTTTACTACGAGCCAGCCAGCTGTCCTCACCCGCACAAAAGGGGGTCATGAGGGCCGTGAGGGCGGCCATAGATTTCGGCTTTTCTTGGCCGAGGTGGCGGGCGAGCCATTCGTCGCGGATGCTATGTTTAAAGGCCGCTAGGGCTTCTGCATCCGGACAATCGACGATCTGGTTTTTTTAGTTAGGAACCTAGTCCAGAATTTCCTGGTTGACTCCCCGGGCTGTTGAACTATGTGACTTAAGTCATCGGCGTCTGGCGGCCGGACATATGTACCTTGGAAGTTGTCGAGAAAGGCTTCTTCCAAGTCCTCCCAGCTGTCGATGGAATTTTCAGGTAGGCTGTTTCACCAGTGCCGAGCTGGCCCTTTGAGTTTTAGTGGGAGGTATTTGATAGCATGGAGGTCATCTCAGCGGGCCATGTGAATGTGGAGAATAAAATCCTCAATCCATACCGCGGGATCGGTTGTTCCGTCGTATGATTCAATATTGACGGGTTTGAACCCGTCGGGGAATTCATGGTCCATTACTTCATCAGTGAAGCAAAGAGGGTGTGCGGCGCCTCTATATTGAGCCGTGTCGCGACGTAGCTCCGATGGAGTCCATCTATGGTTATCGGCTCGAGCGTGACTAGGTTTGTCACGTCCGAATAGGTAGCCGTCGTCGCGTGTCAAGGCACGTCCCCGTGATCCGTAGATCGATCTTCTATGTCCTGCTCTACTGTCCAGGTCTTGACGAAGGTCATATGTATAGCCCCTAGCTGTCTTATCCCTGCCTTTACGGTGAGGTGGGACTATCTGTTTTTTGGCTCGGGTTGCCGTTTTATCCCGGCCGCGCGGTGGCCGATCGACCGCATTGCATGATGCTGGTGCGGGCTCTGGCGCCTCATC
This sequence comes from Triticum aestivum, assembly GCF_018294505.1. NCBI lineage: Eukaryota > Viridiplantae > Streptophyta > Magnoliopsida > Poales > Poaceae > Triticum > Triticum aestivum. The sequence continues at coordinate 123,977,517 of NC_057799.1, forward strand.
ATCGAACTGAGGTAGCAATTTGCTCTTCGGGTAACTTTTGGCTGGTCGTTTAAGGCCGTATTCTTCGGCTGCCAGGACATCGGTCCATCTGTCATTGAGCAGGTCTTGATCAGCTTGAAGCTGCTGCTGCTTCTTTCTCGGGCTCCTCGCAGTGGCTATTAGCTGAAGCCTAAAGCGCTCCTGCTCGAGAGGTTCCTCAGGCATGATGAAGTCTTCGTTGCCGAGGCTCACCTCCTCCTGGGAGAGCGGATGGTAACTACCGTCCTCCGAGTCTTCTTCTGTGGCCTGTTCGTCAGGGCGGAATTGCCCCTCTTCCCGATGGTCTTCTTCGGCAGTTTGTTCCTCGGGCTCCTCTGTGTCTTCAGCACCATCCGGAGTGTTGTCATTTCCTGTGCCAGTATTGTTGTCTCTGCTGCGGCGTGATTTAGAGCGGCGCCGTTGACGCCGGCGCTTTGGTTGTGTCTTAGGAGGGTCCTCCTTCACTGGGTTTTCCTTGTCATCGTCACTGTTATTTTTGGGCGTATCTACCATGTATACGTCATGTGAGGAAGTGGTCGTCCACCGTCCAGTGAATGGCGGGTGTTGGCCTTGCTCCCCATCGGCATCGTCGTCTATACTGTCGATGTCTTCGGAGCCATAATCAAGCATGTCGGTTAAGTCCTCGACAGTGGCTATGAAGTGGGTGGCGGGTGGGAAGCAAAATTCCCGATCATCAGCCCCTAGTCCGGACCGGACAGAGTTCGGCTGTGAGTCCCCCGCCAAGGACAGGCTTTTTAATCGGTTTAGCATGTCGCCCAAAGGCGAGTGCTGGAAGATGTCTGCGGCGCTGAATTCGAAGATCGATGAGCGATCGAGTTCGGCGTCTGCAGGCTCATCTGGTTCGGAACTTATAGCCAGAGACGAGTCTGGAATTCCGGTGGCACAGATATTACGCGAGGTTAATTCCATGTGCGGCTCTAACGTCGGGGAATCTGTGGCCTCCGTGGTGGGGTCGAGCCTCCGATCCTTGGATGCCGCAGTGTGCTCTGGATCTAAGGCCAGAGTGGTCACATGAGCTATCTCATGGATGCGGTCTGATGACCAATTTAAGTCATGTTCGTCAAGGTGGCCAGGAGCGGTCACCGTGGTCTCGAATCTGGTGAAGATCAAATCTCCACGGATGTCCGCAACGTAATTCAAGCTCCCAAACCTGACCTGATGGCCAGGGGCACAGCTATCGATCTGCTCTAGGTGGTCGAACGAGTTGGCCCGCAGTGCGAAGCCGCCGAACATGAAGATCTGTCCGGGGAGGAAGGTTTCTCCTTGGACAGTGTCATTGTCAATGATTGAAGGGGCCATCGAATCTTTTGGGGACGGCTCAGTGGAACTCTCAATGAAAGCACCAATGTCGGTGTCAAAACCGGCGGATCTCGGGTAGGGGGTCCCGAACTGTGTGTCTAAGGTCGACGGTAATAGGAGACAGGGGACACGATGTTTACCCAGGTTCGGGCCCTCTCTATGGAGGTAATAACATACTTCCTGCTTGATTGATCTTGATGGATATGAGTATTACAAGAGTTGACCTACCACGTGATCGTAATGGCTAAACCCTAGAAGTCTAGCCTGTATGACTATGGTAATGAGTCTCTCCCTTTCCGGACTAAGTCCTCCGGTTTATATAGACACCGGGAGGATCTAGGGTTACACAAGGTCGGTTACAAAGAAAGGAATCTACATATCTGGTCGCCAAGCTTGCCTTCCACGCCAAGGAGAGTCCCATCCGGACACGGGTGCAGTCTTCGGTATTCGTATCTTCAAAGCCCATCAGTCTGGCCCATGGCTAACAGGTCAGACGCCCGAGGACCCCTTAGTCCAGGACTCCCTCACCGAGCCCTTGGGATACCATAATCCAAGTGTTGGTGTGTGAGCTAGATATCGAAGAATATGCTTCACAGCCTTATGGTGTAATTCCTTCGGTGTAGCTTGAAAGCAGGCACACATGCAAACACTAAGCATAATATCTAGCCTAGATGCACATAAATACAATAAAGAACCAATCCTGGAGCAGTATACCTTTTGATCGAAGTCAATACCATTTTCATCAGTGCATAGATGGCTATTTGTGGGCATAGGGATTTTGACGCCTTTGCAGTCTTGCATGCCGAATTTCCTCAGTACATCCTTGAGGTATTTCTCCTGAGATATGAATATGCCGTTGTGCTGTTGACGAATTTGAAGACCTAAGAAGAATTTCAATTCTCCCATCATAGACATTTGATATTCTTCACTCATCATATAGGCAAATTCATCACTGTAACGTTGGTCAATACAGCCAAAGATGATATCATAAACATATATTTGGCATACAAACAATTCACCATCATAAGATTTAGTGAAAAGAGTTGGATCAAGTGAACCGGGTTTGAAGCCTTTCTTCATGAGGAATTCCTTCAAAGTATCATACCACGCCCGAGGGGCCTGCTTGAGGCCATAGAGGGCCTTATTGAATCTGTAGACTTGATCAGGATGCTTTGGATCTTCAAAACCTGGTGGTTGAGCAACATATACTTCTTCCTCAAGCTTACCATTGAGGAATGCACTTTTCACATCCATTTTATATAAGATGATATCATCATGGTTAGCATAAGCAAGTATATGCGAATAGCCTCAAGTCTAGCAACAAGTGCAAAAGTTTCATCGAAATCAATAGAACAGATAAAGTAGTATGAGGACGTGATAAATGAGGATTCATTTCTTCATGATTAGCCTGCATCCTTTCAGGCAAATTCAGGTCTCCAGCAAATTCTTCAGACGTTTAAGTTCGTCTGGAGACCTGACCCTGCATAAGAGATTAGTTCTTTTTCTTCACCACCCACATCTGAAGGGGTGGCAAAGAGTTCATCATTCTGCGAGCTCCATAAGAGAAAGGTGGCATAAAAGCCAGTCCACTTCGTTTCACATATGAGGAGTTAGGGTAAGCATATGAATAAGCAGAGAAATTCTTCGAGGACTTATGAACATAATGGTTAGAAGAATAACGATCATATTCATAGCCCTTAGATGTTCCCTGCGAAACAGACGTGTTAGCACGATGATGTTCATATGAGGACTTTGATCCTTTTGAGGAATTTGGTCCATATAAAGAATTTGATCTGGGGTTCCTATTCTTCACAGGTGGTGTCATGATGACATTCACCTGAAGACTTTCAAGGCACCTTTTGGGAACCTAGATTTTCTTCATAGGAGAGTCGTTCCTGCAGTTAGTGCCAACATATCTAGCAAATACTTCACCATTCTGATTTTTGAACTGATTATAGTTGGAGTCAAATGACTCATCAGAAGAATGAGGAGATTCACATGTAAAGCCACATAAGGTAGATGGATCTACTGGAGGTCCCTTTGCCGCAACCCATGAGGTTTTGGGATACTGCTCAGGCTTCCAGTAAGTCCCATCAGCATTGAGTTTCCTCTCAAAGGCAATACCCTCTTTCCTAGGGTTCCTGTTGAGGATCTGCTTTTTAAGCACATCACAAAGAGCCTGATGCCCTTTGAGGCTTTTGTACATGCCTGTCATATACAATTCCTTCAGCCCTGCATCGTCAGTGATACTAGCAATATTCTCAGATGAGGAATTAGTGATAGCAGAGACAGGTGAAGAATTTGTAGCAGTAGAAGCATTTGAACATTCAGGTGAAGAATTAGCAGATTCGCGTTCAATGAACTTCAAACATGGAGGAATGAATTCTTCCTGAGCAGCGCTGATTTGTTGAGCAAGTAATGAATCACGCTCCTTCTGAAGATCTTCATAACTCACCATTAGCTTTTCAAGATCTTGCTTTCTTTGAAGAAATTCATAAGAAAGCTTCTCATGATCAGATAAGAGAGTGTTATGATGACTTTGAAGGTTGTTAAACTTAGACTGAAGTCCCTGAAGATTTTTAGTCAAGGTTTTAGTGCGATCCATTCCTTCACCCGACATATCATCACTTTTGTCTAGCATATTTTGAACCTTTTCAAAAGCCTTTTGTTGTTTCACAGCAATCTTAGCAAGTTTAGAGTATCTAGGCTTGAGGTTTTCATCAGATTCATCCTCACTTGATTCAGAGGAGGGATATTTGAGTACCTTGGTACCCTTTGCCATGAAGAAATAGGTGGGAGTGTAGTCATCATTGTCATCAGCCTTGATGTGGAAGCCATTTTCTTCAGTGTTGAAGATGGACTTGCTGACGAATACAGTAGCGAGGGCTAGGCTCGCCACACCAGACTCTGACTCCTTAGATGCCTCCTCTTCCTCATGTTCCTCAGACTCAGCCTCAGAGTCCATTTCCTTGCCAATGAATGCCTGAGCCTTCTTAGAGATGCTCTTCTTGTGAGACGAAGACCTTGAGGATTTTGATGATGAAGACTTTGAAGATTTGTTCTTCTTCTTTGAGTCATCAGAATTGTAATCCTTCTATTTCTTGTTCTTTGATTCCTTTTCCCACTGAGGACAATCTTGAATGTAGTGACCAGGTTTCTTGCATTTGTGGCATAGCCTCTTCTTGTAGTCATGGGATGAGGAATCATCACTCCTTGAGGATTTTCCAAAGCGACCACGCCTTGAGAACTTCTGAAATTTCTTCACTAGCAATGCTAGCTCCTGGCTCAGTTCTTCAGGATCACCAAGGCTGCTACCAGAATCTTCACCTTCAGATTCAGAGACTGCCTTGGCCTTCAGGGCGCGTGATCTGCCATAGCTCGAACCATAGAGATCTCTCTTCTCAACAAGCTGGAACTCATGAGTGTTTAGCCTTTCGAGGATATCAGCGGGATCAAGTGACTTGTAATCTCCACGTTCTTGTATCATCAGTGCCAGAGTATCAAATGAGGAATCAAGCGATCTCAGCAATTTCTTCACCACCTCATGGTCGGTGATGTCAGTGGCACCAAGTGCTTGAAGCTCATTTGAGATGTCAGTGAGGCGATCAAAGGTTTGCTGAACATTTTCATTGTCGAGTCTTTTGAAGCGGTTGAAGAGATTGCGAAGAACGTCAACTTGAGAGTCACGCTGAGTTGAGACTCCTTCATTCACTTTGGATAGCCTATCCCAGATAAGCTTAACAATTTCCAAAGCACTCACTCTGCCATACTGCCCTTTACTCAGATGGCCACATATGAAGTTCTTCGCTTGATAATCGAGTTGCTTGAATCTCTTCACATCAGCAGCACTCACAGAAGGTGTGACAGAGGGAACACCATTTTCCACAACATACCAGAGATCGTTATCAATTGCCTCAAGATGCATTCGCATCTTATTCTTCCAGTAGGGGTAGTCCGTCCCATCGAAGGTAGGACACCCAGCAGAGACCTTGATCATACATGCGGTCGACATAACTAAAACTCTAGGTGGTTAAACCAAAATCACACAGAACAAGGGAGTAACTTGCTCTGATACCAATTGAAAGTGCGTTAAGTCGACTAGAGGGGGTGAATAGGAGATTTTTATGAATTCTTCATTGAGGAATTTCAGGGTGAGGAAATTCCTAAGAGAAGAACTACTTGTAGCGGAATAAGTACTCAGATGCAAACATAACAGAACATAAGCATGGTCATCATGATGAAATGAAAACACGCACAGAGTACAGGAAGCGTAAACACAGGATACACAAGATGAAGACAAACAGACTGAAGAAATTGAACTGAGGAAATTGAGAAAGTCTTCATTCAAAGTCTTCAAACAGATATGAACAAGCACATGACATGGTAATGTGGAAATGAAAGAGTTGAGGAAATAGAACCAGTAGGCTTGATGAAGACAATGATTTGGTAGAACAGTTCCAACTGCTGTGACAGTTGTACGTCTGGTTGGAGCGGCTAGGTATTTAAACCTAAGGACACACAGTCATGGACACACAGTCCTCACCGTATTCTCCTTGAGCTAAGGTCACACAGACCTCGCCCAATCACTCGTGGTAATTCTTCAGGTGACTTCCAAACCTTCACAAACTCGGTCACTCGGCGATCCACAATTTCCTCTTGGATGCTCTAGACCATGATGCCTAACCGTCTTGAAGATGCACAGTCTTCAAAGGTAACAAGCGTCGGATCCACGCAGGATCAATCTCTTCAGTGATGCTCAATCACTTTGGGTTTGTAGGTGTTTGGGTTTGGGTTTTCCTCACTTGATGATTTTCGCTCGAAGTCCTCGGAGGATGGGATGCTCTCAAATGACAAGTGTCAGTTTCTCTTGGAGCAGCCAACCAGCTAGTGGTTGTAGGGGGCGGCTATTTATAGCCTAGGGAGTAGCCCGACATGATAAGAGATAAATGCCTTTCAGTGATATGACCGTTAGGTGGGTAGATATTTTGGGACAGCTGGCGCGTAGCACAACAACGGTCGGAAATTTGACTATCAAATTCCTCAGGGCTAACATGTTCCTCACTTGTAGGCAATCCGCACTGGCAAATTCCTAACTCCTCAGTGAGAACAAATTCCTCAGAGACCAGAAGAACTTCATCTCTGTCACTGAAGAAATTGACTGAACTGTATGAGATTTCCAATGGCTTCACTCGAAGGGATTGGTAGGTGTAGGATTTTGAGTTGAGCATCACATGAAAAAAATTTCCTTAGTATTTCCTCGACCCCCTTTAATAGTACGGTGTTTCCTATGACTCAAGAAAGAGAAAATGAAACTACGAAAAAAAAGTCTTCCCGCTTAATGTTCCTCTTATGAAATCCAAGTCTTCAAGGTCACACCAATTTCTTCACTTCCAAAGTCTTCAGAAAGTCTTCAGAAATCCAGTCTTCAGTCGAAGAACTTCATTTTTAGGGGTCAACTTTCTCTGTAAATATCAAACTCCTCATAGACTTATAGACCTGTGTACACTCACAAATGCATCAGTCCCTTAACCTATAAGTCTTCAATACACCAAAATCACTAAGGGGCACTAGATGCACTTACAATTATATCCCCCAACAACTCTTCTTTTTCTAAGTCTCTGTCCATTGTTTCTGCAAACATTACAACATGGCAATATACAACCATGAGAGATGGATTAGTGGCAAACATAGACCTAATCACAACAAGGAATCATATGCATATGAGCAATGGATTAGTGGCAAACATCATGCAAAGTTGACAAGTTGAGAGGGTTACGGCAAAAGCTGGATGCACTTCGTGTACAAAATGGACAATCTCTTTCGAAGTATCAGGGTTTCGGATGAAAACTCGTCTACTACAAAGGGATTTTATTTTTTCTTCGCGTAATCAAAGCCATCATCATTATAGTTGTGGAGATAAAGTCTTCACTTTTTCTTCGCGTGTTTCCCTTGCTGATTGCAGCGTAACCATGGATAATCTTCATCATTTAACAAGGTGCTTGGGTCAGCTTTCATGAAACTTTTAATGATCTTTAGACATGTCTGTTTTGCCCTCCACTCCCACGATGTCTCTTTTCCCCGAAAGAACTATGTGGCGCTTTGGCTCATCATATGATGTATTCGCTTCCTTATCTTTTCTTTTTCTCGGTTTGGTAGACATGTCCTTCACATAGAAAACTTGATTCACATCATTAGCTAGGATGAACAGTTCGTCTGTGTACCCAAGATTGTTCAGATCCACTGTTGTCATTCCGTACTGTGGGTCTACCTGTACCCCGCCTCCTGATAGATTGACCCATTTGTACCGAAACAAAGGGACCTTAAAATCATGTCCATAGTCAAGTTCCCATATGTCCACTATGTAACCATAATATGTGTCCTTTCCCCTCTTGGTTGCTGCATCAAAGCGGACACCACTGTTTTGGTTGGTGCTCTTTTGATCTTGGGCGATCATGTAAAATGTTTTCCCATTTATCTCGTACCCTTTGTAAGTCAATACGGTCGAAGATGGTGCCCTGGCCAACGAGTACAGCTCATCTCCAATAGTGGTGCTACCCATGAGATGTATTTGCAACCAACTGCGAAAAGTCCTGATGTGTTCACATGTAATCCAGTCGTCACACTGCTCCGGGTGTTTGGAGCGCAGAATATTCTTGTGTTCATTGACATATGGGGTCACCAAGGTAGAATTCTATAGAACTGTGCAGTGTGCTTGAGCCCAAGAATGCCCGTCCCTACATATTATTGAGTCCTCTCGTAGCATGCTTTTTCCAGTCAGACTCCCCTCATACCGCGATTGAGGGAGACCAATCGGCTTAAGGTCAGGAATGAAGTCAACACAAAACCCAATGATCTCCTCTGTTTGATGGCCCATGGAGATGCTTCCTTCTGACCTAGCACGGTTACGAACATATTTCTTTAGGACTCCCATGAACCTCTCAAAGGGGAACATATTGTGTACAAATACACGGCCTAGAATGGCAATCTCGTCGACTAGATGAACTAGGACGTGCGTCATGATATTGAAGAAGGATGGTGGGAACACCAGCTCGAAACTGACAAGACATTGCACCAAATCATTCTTTAACCTTGGTAGGATTTCTGGATCGATTACCTTCTGAGAGATTGCATTGAGGAATGCACATAGCTTCAAAATGGCTAATCGAATGTTTTTCGGTAGAAGCCCCCTCAATGCAACCAGAATCAGTTGCATCATAATCACGTGGCAGTCATGAGACTTTAGGTTCTGAAACTTTTTCTCTGGAATATTTATTATTCCCTTTATATTGGACGAGCAGCCATACGGGACCTTCATACTGAGCATGCATTCAAAGAAGATTTCCTTCTCTTCTTTGGTAAGAGCGTAGCTGGCAGGACCTTGATACTGCTTTGGATGCATGACATCCTTTTGTGCACACGTTGTCGGTCCTCCTGTGCCTCCGGTGTATCTTTTGTCTTCCCATACACACCCAAGAAGCCTAGCACGTTCACGCAAAGATTCTTCGTCACGTGCATCATGTCGATTGCAGAGCAAGCCTCTAGGTCTTTCCAATAGGGTAGGTCCCAAAATATAGATTTCTTCTTCCACATGGGTGCGCGTCCCTCAGCGTCATTCGAAACAGATAGTACGTCAGGACCCTTTCCAAAGATTACTTGTAAATCATTGACCATATCAAGTATGTGATCACCAGTACGGTGGGCGGGCTTCTTCCGGTGATCTGCCTCACCTTTGAAATGCTTGCCTTTCTTTCGACATTGATGGTTGGTCGGAAGAAATCGACGATGTCCCAAGTACACATTCTTCCTGCATTTGTCCAAATATATACTTTCGATGTCATCTAAACAGTGTGTGCATGCATGGTATCCCTTGTATGTCTGTCCTGAAAGGTTACTGAGAGCAGGCCAATCATTGATGGTTACAAACAGCAACACATTGTTGGGGAACGTAGTAATTTCAAAAAAATTCCTACGCACACACAGGATCATGGTGATGCATAGCAATGAGAGGGGAGAGTGTGTCCACGTACCCTCGTAGACTGAAAGCAGAAGCGTTAGAACAACGCGGTTGATGTAGTCGTATGTCTTCACGATCCGACCGATCCAAGTACCGAACGCACGGCACCTCCGAGTTCAGCACACGTTCAGCTCGATGACGTCCCATGAACTCCGATCCAGCAGAGCTTCGAGGGAGAGTTCCGTCAGCATGCCGGCGTGATGACGGTGATGATGATGCTACCGACGCAGGGCTTGCCTAAGCACCGCTATGATATCACCGAGGTGGATTATGGTGGAGGGGGGCACCGCACATGGCTAAAAGATCAATGATCAACTTGTGTGTTTAGAGGTGCCTTCCTGCCCCCGTATATAAAGGAGCAAGAGGGGAGGCCGGCCGGCCCCTGTAGGGCACGCCAGGAGGAGGAGTCCTCCTCCTAGTAGGAGTACGACTCCCCTTTCCTACTCCTACTAGGAGGAGGATAGGAAGGAGGAGAAGGAGAAGGAAGGAGAGGGAGGAAAAGGAGGAAAGGGGGGCCGGCCCCCTAGTCCAATTCGGTTTGGGCTAGGGGGGGCGCGCGCCCTACCTCCTCTCTTCCACCACTTGGCCCATGAGGCCCATTACTTCTTCCTCGTCTCCTCGTAACTCCCTGCTACCCCCGAAAATACCCAAATCACTCGAAACCTTTCTGATGTCCGAATATAGTCGTCCAATATATCGATCTTTACGTCTCGACCATTTCGAGACTCCTCGTCATGTCCCCGATCTCATCCGGGGCTCCGAACTACCTTCGGTACATCAAATCACATAAACTCATAATACCTATCGTCATAGAACTTTAAGCATGCGGACCCTACGGGTTCGAGAACTATGTAGACATGACCGAGACACGTCTCTGGTCAATAACCAATAGCGGAACCTGGATGCTCATATTGGTTCCTACATATTCTACGAAGATTTTTATCGGTCAAACCGCATAACAACATACGTTGTTCCCTTTGTCATCGGTATGTTACTTGCCCGAGATTCGATCGTCGGTATCTCAATACCTAGTTCAATCTCGTTACCGGCAAGTCTCTTTACTCGTTCTGTAATACATCATCCCGCAACTAACTCATTAATTTCATTGCTTGCAAGGCTTATAATGATGTGCATTACCGAGAGGGCCCAAAGATACCTCTCCGACAATCGAAGTGACAAATCCTAATCTCGATCTATGCCAACTCAACAAGTACCATCGGAGACACCTGTAGAGCACCTTTATAATCACCCAGTTACGTTGTGACATTTGGTAGCACACAAAGTGTTCCTCCGGTATTCGGGAGTTGCATAATCTCATAGTCATAGGAACATGTATAAGTCATGAAGAAAGCAATAGCAACATACTAAACGATCAAGTGCTAAGCTAACTGAATGGGTCAAGTCAATCACATCATTCTCCTAATGATGTGATCCCGTTTATCAAATGACAACTCATGTCTATGGTTAGGAAACATAACCATCTTTTGATCAACGAGCTAGTTAAGTAGAGGCATACTAGTGACATTCGGTTTGTCTATGTATTCACACATGTATCAAGTTTCCGGTTAATACAATTCTAGCATGAATAATAAACATTTATCATGAAATAAGGAAATAAATAATAACTTTATTATTGCCTCTAGGGCATATTTCCTTCAGTCTCCCACTTGCACTAGAGTCAATAATCTAGTTCACATTGCCATGTGATTTAACACTAATAGTTCACATCACCATGTGATTAACACCCATAGTTCACATCGTCATGTGACCAACACCCAAAGGGTTTACTAGAGTCAATAATCTAGTTCACATCGCTATGTGATTAACACCCAAAGAGTACTAAGGTGTGATCATGTTTTGCTTGTGAGAGAAGTTTAGTCAGCGGGTCTGCCACATTCAGATCCGTATGTATTTTGCAAATTTCTATGTCAACAATGCTCTGCACGGAGCTACTCTAGCTATTGCTCCGACTTTCAATATGCATCCAGATTGAGACTTAGAGTCATCTGGATCAGTCTCAAAATTTGCATCGACACAACCCTTTACGACGAACCTTTTTTCACCTCCATAATCGAGAAACATATCCTTATTCCACTAAGGATAATTTTGACCGATGTCTAGTGATCTACTCCTAGATCACTACTGTACTCCCTTGCCAAACTCAGTGTAGGGTATACAATAGGTCTGGTACACAGCATGACATACTTTATAGAACCTATGGCTGAGGCATAGGGAATGACTTTCTTTCTCTCTCTATCTTCTGTCGTGGTCGGGCTTTGAGTCTTACTCAACTTCACACCTTGCAATACAGGCAAGAACCCCTTCTTTGACTGTTCCATTTTGAACTACTTCAAAATCTTGTCAAGGTATGTACTCATTGAAAAACTTATCAAGCGTCTTGATCTATCGCTATAGATCTTGATGCTCAATATGTAAGCAGCTTCACCGACGTCTTTCTTTGTAAACTCCTTTCAAATACTCCTCTATGCTTTCCAAAAAATTCTACATTATTTCCGATCAACAATATGTCATTCACATATACTTATCAGAAATGTTGTAGTGCTCCCACTCACTTTCTTGTAAATACAGGCTTCACTGCAAGTCTGTATAAAACTATATGCTTTGATCAACTCATCAAAGCATATATTCCAACTCCGAGATGCTTGCACCAGTCCATAGATGGATTGCTGGAGCTTGCACATTTTGTTAGCACCTTTAGGATCGACAAAACCTTCTGGTTGCATCATATACAACTCTTCTTTAAGAAATCCATTAAGGAATGTAGTTTTGACATCCATTTGCCAGATTTCAGGCAATTTGCTAACATGATTCAGACAGACTTAAGTATCGCTACGAGTGAGAAAATCTCATCGCATTCAACACCTTGAACTTTGTCAAAAACCTTTTTCGCTAAGTCTAGCTTTGTAGATAGTAACACTACTATCAGTGTCCGTCTTCCTCTTGAAGATCCATTTATATTCTATGGCTTGCCGATCATCGGGCAAGTCAACCAAAGTCCACACTTTGTTCTCATACATGGATCCCATCTCAGATTTTATGGCCTCAAGCCATTTCACGGAATCTGGGCTTATCATCGCTTCCTCATAGTTCGTAGGTTCGTCATGGTCAAGTAACATGACCTCCAGAATAGGATTACTGAACCACTCTGGTGCGGATCATACTCCGGTTGACCTACGAGGTTCGGTAGTAACTTGATCTGAAGTTTCATGATCATCATCATTAGCTTCCTCACAAATTGGTGTAGGAATCACTGGAACTGATTTCTGTGATGAACTACTTTCCAATTCGGGAGAAGGTACAATTACCTCATCAAGTTCTACTTTCCTCCCACTCACTTCTTTCGAGAGAAACTCCTTCTCTAGAAAGGATCCATTCTTAGCAACGAATATCTTGCCTTCGGATCTGTGATAGAAGGTGTACCCAACAGTACTCCTTTGGGTATCCTATGAAGACACATTCTCCGATTTGGGTTTGAGCTTATCAGGATGAAACTTTTTCACATAAGCATCGCAACCCCAAACTTTAAGAAACGACAACTTTGGTTTCTTGCCAAACCACAGTTCATAAGGTGTCGTCTCAACGGATTTAGACGGTGCCCTATTTAACGTGAATGCAGCTATCTCTAATGCATAACCCCAAAACGATAGTGGTAAATCGGTAAGAGACATCATAGTTTGCACTATATCCAATAAAGTACGGTTATGACGTTCGGACACACCATTACGCTGTGGTGTTCCAGGTGGCATGAGTTGTGAAACTATTTCCACATTGTTTTAATTGAAGACCAAACTCGTAACTCAAATATTCGCCTCGCGATCAGATCATAGAAACTTTATTTTCTTGTTACGATGATTTTTCACTTCACTCTGAAATTCTTTGAACTTTTCAAATGTTTTAGAATTATGTTTCTTCAAGTAGATATACCCATATCTGCTCAAATCATCTGTGAAGGTCAGAAAATAACGATACCCGCCGCGAGCCTCAACACTCATCGGACCTCATACATCAGTATGTATTATATCCAATAAGTCAGTTGCTCGCTCCATTGTTCTGGAGAACGGAGTCTTAGTCATCTTTGCCCATGAGGCATGGTTCGCAAGCATCAACTGATTCATAATCAAGTGATTCCAAAAGCCCATCAGCATGGATTTTCTTCATGCGCTTTACACCAATATGACCTAAACGACAGTGCCACAAATAAGTTGCACTATCATTATTAACTTTGCATCTTTTGGCTTCAATATTATGAATATGTGTATCACTACGATCGAGATCCAACGAACCATTTTCATTGGGTGTATAACCATAGAAGGTTTTATTCATGTAAACAGAATAACAATTATTCTCTAACTTAAATGAATAACCGTATTGCAATAAACATGATCAAATCATATTCATGCTCAACGCAAACACCAAATAACATTTATTTTGGTTCAACACTAATCCCGAAAGTATAGGGAGTGTGCGATGATGATCATATCATTCTTGGAACTACTTCCAACACACATCGTTACTTCACCCTTAACTAGTCTTTGTTCAGTCTGCAACTCCCGTCTCAAGTTACTACTCTTAGCAACTGAACTAGTATCAAATACCGAGGGGTTGCTATAAACACTAGTAAAGTACACATCAATAACATGTATATCCAATATACCTTTGTTCACTTTGTCATCCTTCTTATCCGCCAAGTATCTAGGGCAGTTCCACTTCCAGTGACCATTTCCTTTGCAGTAGAAGCACTTAGTCTAAGGCTTAGGTCTAGACTTGGGCTTCTTCTCATGAGCAGCAACTTGCTTGTCGTTCTTCCTGAAGTTCCCCTTCTTCCCTTTGCCCTTTTCTTGAAACTAGTGGTCTTGTCAACCATCAACACTTGATGCTTTTCTTGATTTCTACTTTCTTCGATTTCAGCATCACGAAGAGCTTGGGAATCGTTTCCGTTATCCCTTGCATATTATAGTTCATCACGAAGTTCTAATAACTTGGTGCTGGTGACTAGAGAACTTTGTCAATTACTATCTTATCTGGAAGATTAACTCCCACTTGATTCAAGCAATTGTAGTACCCAGACAATCTGAGCACATGCTCACTGATTGAGATATTCTCCTCCATCTTGTAGGCAAAGTACTGTCAGAGGTCTCATACCTCTCGGCATCGGCATGAGTATGAAATACCAATTTCAACTCTTGGAACATCTTATATGCTCCATGGCGTTCAAAACGTCTTTGAAGCCCCGATTCTAAGCCATAAAGCATGGTGCGCTAAACTATCAGGTAGTCATCATATCGAGCTTGCCAAACGTTCATAACGTCTGTATCTGCTCCTGCAATTGGTCTGTCACCTAGCGGTGCATTAAGGACATAATTCTTCTATGTAGCAATGAGGATAATCCTCAGATCACAGATCCAATCCGCATCATTGCTACTAACATCTTTCAACATAGTTTTTCTCTAGGAACATATCAAAAATAAAACAGGGGAGCTAAACGCGAGCTATTGATCTACAACATAGATATGCTAATACTACCAGGACTAAGTTCATGATAAATTAAAGTTCAATTAATCATATTACTTAAGAACTCCCACTTAGATAGACATCCCTCTAATCATCTAAGTGATCACGTGTTCCAAATCAACTAAACCATGTCCGATCATCACGTGAGATGGAGTAGTTTTCAATGGTGAACATCACTATGTTGATCATATCTACTATATGACTCACGCTCGACCTTTCGGTCTCAGTGTTCCGAGGCCATATCTGCATATGCTAGGCTCGTCAAGTTTAACCCGAGTATTTTGCATGTGCAAAACTGGCTTGCACCCGTTGTATGTGAACATAGAGCTTATCACACCCGATCATCACGTGGTGTCTCGGCACGACGAACTTTCGCAACGGTGCATACTCGGGGAGAACACTTGTACCTTGATATTTAGTGAGAGATCATCTTATAATGCTACCGTCAATCTAAGCAAAATAAGATGCATAAAAGATAAACATCACATGCAATCAATATAAGTGATATGATATGGCCATCATCATCTTGTGCTTGTGATCTCCATCTCCGAAGCACCGTCATGATCACCATCGTCACTGGCGCGACACCTTGATCTCCATCGTAGCATCGTTGTCGTCTCGCCAACTATTGCTTCTACGACTATTGCTACCGCTTGGTGATAAAGTAAAGCAATTACATGGCGATTGCATTGCATACAATAAAGCGACAACCATATGGCTCCTGCCAGTTGCCGATAACTCGGTTACAAAACACGATCATCTCATACACTAAAATTTAGCATCATGTCTTGACCATATCACATCACAACATGCCCTCCAAAAACAAGTTAGACATCCTCTACTTTGTTGTTGCAAGTTTTACGTGGCTACTACGGGCTGAGCAAGAACCGTTCTTACCTACGCATCAAAACCACAACGATAGTTTGTCAAGTTAGTGTTGTTTTAACCTTCTCAAGGACCGGGCGTAGCCACACTCGATTCAACTAAAGTTGGAGAAACTGACACCCGCTAGTCACCTGTGTGCAAAGCACGGCGGTAAAACCAGCCTCGCGTAAGCGTACGCGTAATGTCGGTCCGGGCCGCTTCATCCAACAATACCGCCGAACCAAAGTGTGACATGCTGGTAAGCAGTATGACTTGTATCGCCCACAACTCACTTGTGTTCTACTCGTGCATATAACATCTACGCATAAAACCTGGCTCGGATGCCATTGTTGGGGAACGTAGTAATTTCAAAATTCCTACGCACACACAGGATCAAGGTGATGCATAGCAATGAGAGGGGAGAGTGTGTCCACGTACCCTCGTAGACCGAAAGCGGAAGCATTAGAACAACGTGGTTGATGTAGTCGTACGTATTCATGATCTGACCGATCCAAGTACCGAACGCACGGCACCTCCGAGTTCAGCACACGTTCAGCTCGATGACGTCCCACGAACATCGATCCAGCAGAGCTTCGAGGGAGAGTTTCGTCAGCACGGCGGCGTGATGATGGTGATAATGATGCTACCGACGCAGGGCTTCGCCTAAGCACCGCTACGATATGACCGAGGTGGATTATGGTGGAGGGGGGCACCGCACATGGCTAAAAGATCAATGATCAACTTGTGCGTTTAGAGGTGCCCCCTGCCCCCGTATATAAAGGAGCAAGAGGGGAGGCCGGTCGGCCCCTGTTGGGCGCGCCAGGAGGAGGAGTCCTCCTCCTAGTAGGAGTAGGACTCCCCTTTCCTACTCCTACTAGGAGGAGGAAAGGAAGGAGGAGAAGGAGAAGGAAGGAGAGGGAGGAAAAGGAGGAAAAGGGGGCCGGCCCCCTAGTCCAATTCGGTTTGGGCTAGGGGGGCCGAGTTGTAACGCCCGGATAATTAAGCTACAGTAATCCCACGCTAATGGTGCCACGTCACCACGGTTACTGTTGTTAACCTCGCGATGATTCGAAACCGTTTCGAAATTTAAATTCAAATTAATGTCAATAACAAAAGTTTTCAAATATTAAAATAAAAATGTTCGGGAGATGCCATATTTTGCCTAAGTAAATATGGTGTGGTAAAAACATTTTTATAAAATGTCTAAATAGTTTAAATTGAAATAAAACAGAAAAGCAAATAAATAAAAGAAAAGAAATTACAAAAAGAAAAGAAGACAGAACAAAAAAAAGAAACAAAAGCCCCCCCCCCACTGGACCTGGCCCAACTGGGCCAACCTCCAGCCGCCCGAATGGGCCGGCCCACCTCTCTCCCCTTATCCACTCCCCAGGCCCCCCCCCACCGACACCCCCCCACCCCCGAAATATCCCCCTCCTCTGCCTCCCCCGATCGGGATCGAGGAGGCGCTCGACCCCGCCGCCACTGGAGGCCACCGCCGCCGACCGCCCCCGCCGGCCTCGCCCTCGCCTCGCCGGAGCGCTGCCTCGCCGGCCTGCCTCCTCCTCCTCGCCGGACTGCGCCTCGTCACCGCATCGCCGTCGTCCCCGTCTCCCCCTCGACCCCCACTGCCGTGACCCTGCATACCCACGGTGAGGCCACCGGCCTCCGTCGCCCGCCCCCTCTCCTCTCGGTCACCGCCGCCCCGCTCGCGCTCCGGCGCGCCCAGACGCGCTCGCCCGCGTGCCCGCGTCGACCTCGCACCGCGCGCCCCCCTTTCCCCCGTGCGCCCCGCGCCCGAGCTCCGGACGGGCTCGCGTCCGCCGCGCTCCTCTCCGTGCCGCCCTGCCCGCGGGCTGTGCAGCCGCCGTCCCGCTCCGGCCACTCCGGCCCCGATGCCCTTCCCTCCTTCTGCGACCCCGCCCGCACGCCCGCAGCCTCGCCTCCGCCGTTCGCCTCTGCTCTGTCCGCGCTGCTCCGCCGCCGCTCCGGTGGCTCGTCGGAGCCCCGCCTCCCCTGGCCCTGGCCGCCGGCGCCGGCGTGCGCCGTGCGCGCCCAGCGCCCTGCCCCGTTGCCCGTTCGGGCCGTGCCCGATAACACGCACCCGCATCGCCCCCCCCCTGGGCCACTGCCAGGTGGGCCTCGCCCCACCTGAGCCACTGGCCACTGGGCCCGACTCCCTGGCCCAATGACAAACGGGCCCCAGCGCCCCAGAGCGGTTTTTATAAAAAAATATAAATAAAATAAATTAATAATAATAATAAGAATAAATTAATTAATAAAAATAATAATTAAAATAAAAATAAAAATAAAATAAAATAAATTAATAATAATAGTAATAATAATAATAATAAGAATAAATTAATTAATAAAAATTAATAAATAAATAAATAAAAATAAAAATAATTTTAATTAATTAATTAATTAATCCTGTTTAATTTAATTAAACAGTAATTATTTAGCTAAGCACTAATTAACCTAAACAGAGAATGACAGGTGGGTCCCACTGGACCCACATGTCAGTTTGACTTAGTCAACCCCTGTTGACTGCTGATGTCAGCATGACATCATGCTGATGTCATAAATCCAAATTTCGAATTAAATAAAATAATTAATTAAATTCCAGAAATTAATAAAATCTTTAGAAAATCATATCTTTTAATCCGTAACTCGGATTAAAATATTTTCAACATGAAAGTTGCTTAGAACGACGAGACGAATCCGGATACGCAGTCCGTTCGTCCACCACACCTCCCTAACCTATCGAACTCGCAACTTTCCCCCTCCGGTCCATTTGTCCGAAAACGTGAAACATCGGGAATACCTCCCGGATGTTCCCCCCCCCTTCGCCGGTACCACCTACTGTCGCGTTAGGACACACCTAGCACCGCTCATTGTCATGTCACGCATCGTCATGCTTATGTTTGCATTGTATTTACTGTTTCTTCCCCCTCTTCTCTCCGGTAGACTACGAGACCGACACTGCTGCTGCCCAGTTCGACTACGGAGTCGACGACCCCTCCTACTTGCCAGAGCAACCAGGCAAGCCCCCCCCCTTGATCACCAGATATCGCCTATTCTTCTCTATACTGCTTGCATTAGAGTAGTGTAGCATGTTACTGCTTTTCGATATCCTATCCTGATGCATAGCCTATCCTTGCTACTACTGTTGATACCTTTACCTGCAATCCTACATGCTTAGTATAGGATGCTAGATTTCCATCAGTGGCCCTACATTCTTGTCCGTCTGCTGTGCTATACTATCGGGCCGTGATCACCTGGGCGGTGATCACGGGTATATACTTATATACTATATACATGACACATGTGATGACTAAAGTCGGGTCGGCTCGTAGGAGTACCCGCAAGTGGATCTTTGTGGCGGAGCGACAGGGCAGGTTGAGACCGCCTAGGTGAGAGGTGGGCCTGGCCCTGGTCGGCGTTCGCGGATACTTAACACGCTTAACGAGATCTTGGTATTTGATCTGAGTTGGCCATTTGGTCTATACGCACTAACCATCTACGCGGGAGTAGTTATGGGTATCCCGGCGTCGTGGTATCAGCCGAAGCCTTCTTGACGTCAGCGACTGAGTGGCGCGCGCCGGATTGGACTGGAACGCCACTAGGCTAGGTCTGCTTCCGGCCGCGTACGCAACGTGCAGGTGTGCATAGGGCGATGGGCCCAGACCCCTGCGCGCATAGGGTTAGACCGGCGTGCTGACCTCTCTGTTGTGCTTAGGTGGGGCTGCGACGCGTTGATCTTACGAGGCCGGGCATGACCCAGAAAAGTGTGTCCGGCCAAATGGGATCGAGCGTGTTGGGTTATGTGGTGCACCCCTGCAGGGAAGTTTATCTATTCGAATAGCCGTGTCCCTCGGTAAAAGGACGACCCGGAGTTGTACCTTGACCTTATGACAACTAGAACTGGATACTGAATAAAATACACCCTTCCAAGTGCCAGATACAACCCGGTGATCGCTCTCTAACAGGGCGACGAGGAGGGGATCGCCGGGTAGGATTATGCTATGCGATGCTACTTGGAGGACTTCAATCTACTCTCTTCTACATGCTGCAAGATGGAGATGGCCAGAAGCGTAGTCTTCGACAGGACTAGCTATCCCCCTTTTATTCTGGCATTCTGCAGTTCAGTCCACTGATATGCCCCTTTACACATATACCCATGCATATGTAGTGTAGCTCCTTGCTTGCGAGTACTTTGGATGAGTACTCACGGTTGCTTCTCTCCCTCTTTTCCCCCTTTCCTTTCTATCTGGTTGTCGCAACCAGATGTTGGAGTCCAGGAGCCAGACGCCACCGTCGACGACGACACCTACGACACTGGAGGTGCCTACTACTACGTGCAGGCCCGCTGACGACGACCAGGAGTAGTTAGGAGGATCCCAGGCAGGAGGCCTGCGCCTCGTTCGATCTGTATCCCAGTTTGTGCTAGCCTTCTTAAGGCAAACTTGTTTAACTTATGTCTGTACTCAGATATTGTTGCTTCCGCTGACTCGTCTATGATCGAGCACTTGTATTCGAGCCCTCGAGGCCCCTGGCTTGTATTATGATGCTTGTATGACTTATTTATGTTTTAGAGTTGTGTTGTGATATCTTCCCGTGAGTCCCTGATCTTGATCGTACACATTTGCGTGCATGATTAGTGTACGGTCAAATCGGGGGCGTCACAAGTTGGTATCAGAGCCGACTGCCTGTAGGAATCCCCCTTTCCACACTCCTTGGCCGAAGTCGAGTCTAGACATTACAAAACTTTTACTAACATGGCTGTGTGTCTTACGGGCCCACGTCGCCATTGGGTGGTACTAGGATCTTTTACTCCTCGACCTTTACTCTGGGACTCTGAACTCTCTTCTACTCGGGTTAAACGAATTTACTAACTCTAACACTAGGATCCCGTGACCGCATTCACCCCAAAGTTGGATAAGCCATAGTTGTTTCTTAGAATAGTATTTTGAACAATTCACACACTGTCATTTGACTCCTTTGAAACGTCTTTGCTTTCAGATGGAACCCACGAGGCAGGTCGTTCGCCACACGACGGCCATTGGTGCCTCGGGATCACCTGCGGTGCTAGCTGAGATGATGACCTATCTGGGTTATCGCTGGCACCCTGAGTACACCGTCTACGAGGAGTACCAGGACTTTAACCAGGAGCAGTACCGTGCCATCGTCCACCTCTACTCTCGGGAGTATGACTCCACTACTGTGCTGCACACCGCACATGGTGTTGGTGTGACCATCGATATGGCTGTCCACGATGCTGCCTATGCTGCTCTGACACGTCTTCGTGGAGAGTATCGGGAGTTGGACACCTCCCCTTTCAGGCACATTGCTATCGCATCCGATGTTGGTGCGGAGGGATACTATACTGCTGCCTACTCCACTGTCACCCGAGAGCCCTTCTACCATCAGAACCTGGTTCTGCATGCTGATGGGCTGGATCGAGCTAACCGAGCTCTTCGCCACGAGATGTACACCACCCGTCAGCACCTTTACCGTGCTCTGACGCTGCTGCACCCCTTTGTCCGATCTGGACAGGTACCGCGTACTGCGATCTACCCAGCCAGGACCGTGATGCCCCACGGTGTCGGTTGGCCAGAGGTGGGAGGCTACTCTCCCGCACTTGGTCCTCTTCTGCCACCTGAGCGTCGGGCTCTACACCTGAGTATCCGCGGCCCCCAGTCTGCTGACGTGGAGGGCTATCCGTTGCCTCACTACCAGCTGTCGGGCTACGATTACCTCCACAGTACCTCTTGGGACTGATGTAGTCTTGCTTAGTTAGTATTAGTTGCAGTCGCCGCGAGCCTGTGTGCCGCCTATGATGTTTTAGTCTATGTACTGAACTCTATGCATGACCCCTTTTGTAAGTTATGCCGACTACTATGTAGTAGCTATCGTGCTCCTTTCGTTATGCATGTTTCATCATGAATGATTCTTGTCTTTGCAAATATTTCTCAATGCTGAACTACCCCTGTTATATATTAGCAGGATGGTTAGACCAGGTGGTCGTGGTCGTGGTGGCGATGCCCCACCACCACCTGAGTACATGGCTGGTATGATCCAACAGTTTGAACTGAACCGCCAATTCATGGAAAATATGATGGCTCAGTTTCCTCGCCCCAATATGAACCAGCAGCCAGCCCAAGTGACTCTTCAAGATTTCATACGCCTCAACCCAACCATCTACCGCAGCTCAACTCAGCCTCTGGATGCTGATGACTGGCTCCGTGACATCACCTATGAGATGGAGTCTGCTGATGTAGCCCCTGCCAGCTATGTCACCTTTGCTTCCTTCTTCTTGAAGGGACCCGCAGCTCAATGGTGGGACAGCCACAGGCGTACTCTGCCAGCTGGAACAATCATCACCTGGCCAGACTTCCAAGCTGCTTTCCGTGCCCGCTTCATTCCTCAGGGAGTCATGGACCGGAAGAAGCGTGAGTTCCGCAACCTCACCCAAGGCAACAAAACTGTTGAAGCTTATCAACGGGAGTTTCTGGACTTGTCTCGTTATGCTGAAGAGGACATTGCAACTGATGCACGCAGACAGGAGAAGTTCCGTGATGGCCTTCAAGCTGACATCAAGCTCGCACTTCTAGTGCATGACTTTGCTGATTTCGCCACCTTGGTGAACAAGGCCATCAATGTCGAAACTGGTCTGCAGGAATACCAGAGCTCTCACAGGCGCAACCGTGACACGGGCTCATCTTCGGGCCCGCCCTCACAGAAGCGTAAGATATGGATCCCGAACAGCATGTACCGTCCAAATGCATCTGCCCCAAGGCAGACCTATGCTGCACCTCGTCTGCCTCCACCACCATCTAGGCAGTCAAGACTTCCAGCTCCACCATCCCAAGCTCCTGTTCCCACTCCGAATAATGGCTTGTGCTTCAGGTGTGGTCAACCAGGACACCGTGCTAGAGAATGCAACCAGAACCAGAATCAACTGGCCCTTCCAGCAACTGGCCGTGGTAACAATCAGCCCCGCAACAACAATGCTAAGTCTTATGGTCGTGCTCATGCCAACCACGTTGATCTCAACGAAGCTCAAGACCAGCCTGCTACTGTGATGGGTACACTCCTCGTAAATTCAGTACCAGCATCCGTTTTATTTGATACAGGTGCATCGCATTCATTCATGTCAGAAGATTTTGCATACAAGCACGACGTTAAATGTGAGGAGATGAACACTTCGGTACTGGTCAAAACCCCCGTGGGACAGTGTCAAACCTCCTTGGTTGGCATCGATGTCCCCGTGGAAATCGAAGGGCTGGAATTCTATGCCTCTCCCATTATCCTGAAGTCGTCTAACATCGACCTCATTTTGGGTATGGATTGGTTGAAAGCGCATACTGCTTCTATAGTTTGCGCCACTAAAACCGTCCATCTGCTACACCCTTCAGATGAAATAGTTGCTTACCAAGCTCATCTGGTGCAAAATGCCGAGGCAAGGCTCTATGCATTGAATGCATTGAACGCTGCACCACTCGAGGGCATTGAAAACATTCCCGTCGTGCGTGAATTCCTCGACGTCTTCCCTGAAGAACTTCCAGGGATTCCCCCTGCTAGAGCTGTCGAATTCATCATCGACTTGAAACCAGGCACCACTCCTATAGCCAAGCGACCCTACAAAATGCCGCCGCATGAACTCCTTGAGCTTAAGGAGGAAATCGACAAATCTCTTCGCAAAGGATTCATTCGCCCAAGTTGCTCTCCTTGGGGAGCACCTTCTCTCTTTGTCAAGAAGAAGGATGGGACTAACCGATTGGTTCAAGACTACCGTCCTATAAACCAAGCTACCATTCAGAATAAATACCCCCTTCCTCGGATCAATGATCTGTATGATCAACTGGCGGGTTCGTCAGTGTTCTCTAAGCTCGACTTGAGGTTGGGCTACCACCAGATCCGTGTTCGCGAAGAGGATATCCCAAAGACCGCCTTCGTGACTCGCTATGGTTCATACGAGTACACCGTCATGTCTTTCGGTTTAACCAATGCTCCAGCCACCTTCTCTCGTCTGATGAACTATATATTCATGGATTACCTCGACAAGTTCGTCGTGGTTTATCTGGATGATATCCTGGTATTTTCCAAGAACGAAGAAGAACATGCTGAACATCTTCGACTTGTGCTGGAAAAGCTACGAGAGCATCAACTATATGCCAAGTTCTCCAAATGTGAATTCTGGCTACCGGAAGTAACCTATCTTGGGCATGTCATCTCTAAGGATGGTATTGCCGTCAACCCCGAGCGAGTTCAGGCTATTCTTGATTGGACTCCTCCCAAGAACGTTAAGCAAGTCAGAAGTTTTCTCGGTCTCGCCAGCTATTGCCGTCGATTCGTCGAGAACTTCTCCAAGATCGCCAGGCCTCTGACTAACCTGTTACATAAGGGCGTCAAGTTCCAATGGACAGACAAATGTCAGGAAAGTTTCCAGGCACTCAAAGACAAGTTGACTTCTGCTCCAGTTCTAGCTCCACCTGATACTAAGAAGGACTTTGTCATTTACTGCGACGCTTCCCGTCAAGGATTAGGCTGTGTCCTAATGCAAGACCGCAAAGTGATTGCTTATGCCTCTCGGCAATTGCGCCCTCACGAAGAGAACTACCCAGTTCACGACCTCGAACTTGCTGCTGTCATTCATGCGCTGAAGCAGTGGCGACATTACCTTCTCGGTAATCGTTGCGAGATCTTCACTGACCACCAAAGTCTGAAGTATCTGTTTACTCAGCCAGATCTGAACCTCCGTCAGCAGAGATGGATGGAGCTTGTTGCAGACTTTGACTTGGGTATTTCCTATACGCCAGGCAAGGCTAATGTAATGGCTGATGCCTTGAGCCGCAAGTCTTACTGCAACCACCTCCAGGTTCACAAAGTTCAGCCCTCGCTTGTTGAAGAATTCAGGAAGCTGAACCTCCATATTGTTCCTCCGGGTGCACTCGCTCCCCCTCCTAAGGAGTTTGGCAAGGTGAACCTCCACGTTGTTACCCAGGGTTCCCTCAATACCCTAGTTGCTAAACCAGATCTCGAGGACAGCATCAAAAGGCTACAGAAGTATGACTCTGAAGCCCACAAGATTAAGCGCTACCTCGCAGAAGGAAAGCCCTCATTCTTCACCATTGCTGAAGATGGCACCCTATACTTCAAGGGCCGCCTAGTGGTGCCATGTGCAGAGAAAAACCTGGATATGACACAGGAAGTTATGAAAGAAGCTCATGATACGCCTCTATGTATCCATCCTGGTAGTACAAAGATGTACCAAGACATCCGTCAGAGATTCTGGTGGTCTAATATGAAGCAAGACATTGCTCGTTATGTTGCTGAGTGTGACGTTTGCCGTCGTATCAAAGCAGAACATCAAAGGCCTGCTGGAACTCTGCAACCTATCTCTATTCCTGAATGGAAATGGGACCATGTTGAGATGGACTTCGTCACTGGATTTCCCAAATCACAGAAAGGTAATGATGCTATTCTTGTCGTCATTGACCGGCTTTCCAAAGTTGCACATTTTCTGGCAGTCAAAGAAACGATCACTGCTAGCCAGTTGGCAACGCTCTATATGTCCAGGATTGTTTCACTCCACGGTATTCCATTGGTTATCAGCTCAGACCGTGGCAGCTTATTCACTTCAAGATTCTGGGCAAGTTTCCAAGAAGCTATGGGAACTCATCTGTCATTCAGTACTGCGTTTCATCCTCAATCGCAAGGACAAGTTGAACGCGTCAACCAAGTTCTCGAAGACATGCTTCGAGCTTGTGTTATTTCCTTCGGCAAGAAATGGGAGGAATCTCTCCCGTATGCTGAGTTCTCTTATAATAATAGCTATCAAGCTAGTCTGAAGATGGCCCCCTTCGAAGTGTTATATGGACGAAAGTGCCGAACCCCTCTGAACTGGTCAGAAACTGGGGAACGTCCACTCTTCGGTCCGGATATTATCCAAGATGCCGAAGAACAAGTCCGCATTATCCGTGAGAATCTCAAGACTGCTCAGTCACGTCAGAAGAGTCAGTATGACCGTCATCATAAAGACATGGTCTATCAACCTGGCGAAAAGGCTTATCTTCGAGTCACACCTATGAAGGGTGCTCACCGCTTCGGGATCAAGGGCAAACTAGCTCCTCGCTATATTGGCCCATTCACTATTCTCGAAAGGCGTGGAAAAGTGGCATACCAACTGGAGCTACCGCCGAACCTTTCTCAGGTTCACGATGTGTTCCATGTGTCACAGCTCCGCCGTTGCTTCAAGGACCCAATCCGAGCTGTGGATCATGAAGTGCTCGAATTGCAGCAAGACCTCTCCTATAAGGAGCATCCGGTCCGCATTCTCGACCAAGCTGAACGCCGCACACGTCAGAAGGCGATCAAGTTTCTCAAAGTCCAGTGGTCGCACCATTCTGAAGATGAGGCCACTTGGGGAACGCGAGGATCGCCTGCGTGATGAATACCCCGCACTGTTTCCTTCTACCTCCTAAAATCTCGGGACGAGATTTCTTGTAGTGGAGGAGATTTGTAACGCCCGGATAATTAAGCTACAGTAATCCCACGCTAATGGTGCCACGTCACCACGGTTACTGTTGTTAACCTCGCGATGATTCGAAACCGTTTCGAAATTTAAATTCAAATTAATGTCAATAACAAAAGTTTTCAAATATTAAAATAAAAATGTTCGGGAGATGCCATATTTTGCCTAAGTAAATATGGTGTGGTAAACACATTTTTATAAAATGTCTAAATAGTTTAAATTGAAATAAAACAGAAAAGCAAATAAATAAAAGAAAAGAAATTACAAAAAGAAAAGAAGACAGAACAAAAAAAACAAAAGCCCCCCCCCACTGGACCTGGCCCAACTGGGCCAACCTCCAGCCGCCCGAATGGGCCGGCCCACCTCTCTCCCCTTATCCACTCCCCAGGCTCCCCCCCCACCGACACCCCCCACCCCCGAAATATCCCCCCCTCCTCTGCCTCCCCCGATCGGGATCGAGGAGGCGCTCGACCCCGCCGCCACTGGAGGCCGCCGCCGCCGACCGCCCCCGCCGGCCTCGCTCTCGCCTCGCCGGAGCGCTGCCTCACCGGCCAGCCTCCTCCTCCTCGCCGGACTGCGCCTCGTCACCGCATCGCCGTCGTCCCCGTCTCCCCCTCGACCCCCACTGTCGTGACCCTGCATACCCACGGTGAGGCCACCGGCCTCCGTCGCCCGCCCCCTCTCCTCTCGGTCACCCCGCCCCGCTCGCGCTCCGGCGCGCCCCGCGTCGACCTCGCGCCGCGCGCCCCCCTTTCCCCCGTGCGCCCCGCGCCCGAGCTCCGGACGGGCTCGCGTCCGCCGCGCTCCTCTCCGTGCCGCCCTGCCCGCGGGCTGTGCCGCCGCCGTCCCGCTCCGGCCACTCCGGCCCCGACGCCCTTCCCTCCTTCGGCGACCCCGCCCGCACGCCCGCAGCCTCGCCTCCGCCGTTCGCCTCTGCTCTGCCCGCGCTGCTCCGCCGCCGCTCCGGTGGCTCGTCGGAGCCCCGCCTCCCCTGGCCCTGGCCGCCGGCGCCGGCGTGCGCCGTGCGCGCCCAGCGCCCCGCCCCGTTGCCCGTTCGGGCCGTGCCCGATAACCCGCACCCGCATCGCCCCCCCCCCCCTCTGGGCCACTGCCAGGTGGGCCTCGCCCCACCTGAGCCACTGGCCCACTGGGCCCGACCCCCTGGCCCAATGACAAACGGGCCCCAGCGCCCCAGAACGGTTTTTATAAAAAAAATATAAATAAAATAAATTAATAATAATAATAAGAATAAATTAATTAATAAAAATAATAATTAAATAAAATAAAAATAAAATAAAATAAATAATAATAATAATAATAATAAATTAATAAAATTAATAAATAATAAATAAAAATAAAAATAATTTTAATTAATTAATTAATTAACTAAATTAATTAAGTTTATTAATCCTGTTTAATTTAATTAAACAGTAATTATTTAGCTAAGCACTAATTAACCTAAACAGAGAATGACAGGTGGGTCCCACTGGACCCACATGTCAGTTTGACTTAGTCAACCCCTGTTGACTGCTGATGTCAGCATGACATCATGCTGATGTCATAAATCCAAATTTCGAATTAAATAAAATAATTAATTAAATTCCAGAAATTAATAAAATCTTTAGAAAATCATATCTTTTAATCCGTAACTCGGATTAAAATATTTTCAACATGAAAGTTGCTTAGAGCGACGAGACGAATCCGGATACGCAGTCCGTTCGTCCACCACACCTCCCTAACCTATCGAACTCGCAACTTTCCCCCTCCGGTCCATTTGTCCAAAAACGCGAAACATCGGGAATACCTCCCGGATGTTCCCCCCCCCTTCGCCGGTACCACCTACTGTCGCGTTAGGTCACACCTAGCACCGCTCATTGTCATGTCACGCATCGTCATGCTTATGTTTGCATTGTATTTACTGTTTCTTCCCCCTCTTCTCTCCGGTAGACTACGAGACCGACACTGCTGCTGCCCAGTTCGACTACGGAGTCGACGACCCCTCCTACTTGCCAGAGCAACCAGGCAAGCCCCCCCCCCTTGATCACCAGATATCGCCTATTCTTCTCTATACTGCTTGCATTAGAGTAGTGTAGCATGTTACTGCTTTTCGATATCCTATCCTGATGCATAGCCTATCCTTGCTATTATTGTTGATACCTTTACCTGCAATCCTACATGCTTAGTATAGGATGCTAGATTTCCATCAGTGGCCCTACATTCTTGTCCGTCTGCTGTGCTATACTATCGGGCCGTGATCACCTGGGCGGTGATCATGGGTATATACTTATATACTATATACATGACACATGTGATGACTAAAGTCGGGTCGGCTCGTAGGAGTACCCGCAAGTGGATCTTTGTGGCGGAGCGACAGGGCAGGTTGAGACCGCCTAGGTGAGAGGTGGGCCTGGCCCTGGTCGGCGTTCGCGGATACTTAACACGCTTAACGAGATCTTGGTATTTGATCTGAGTCTGGCCATTTGGTCTATACGCACTAACCATCTACGCGGGAGTAGTTATGGGTATCCCGGCGTCGTGGTATCAGCCGAAGCCTTCTTGACGTCAGCGACTGAGTGGCGCGCGCCGGATTGGACTGGAACGCCACTAGGCTAGGTCTGCTTCCGGCCGCGTACGCAACGTGCAGGTGTGCATAGGGCGATGGGCCCAGACCCCTGCGCGCATAGGGTTAGACCGGCGTGCTGACCTCTCTGTTGTGCTTAGGTGGGGCTGCGACGCGTTGATCTTACGAGGCCGGGCATGACCCAGAAAAGTGTGTCCGGCCAAATGGGATCGAGCGTGTTGGGTTATGTGGTGCACCCCTGCAGGGAAGTTTATCTATTCGAATAGCCGTGTCCCTCGGTAAAAGGACGACCCGGAGTTGTACCTTGACCTTATGACAACTAGAACTGGATACTGAATAAAATACACCCTTCCAAGTGCCAGATACAACCCGGTGATCGCTCTCTAACAGGGCGACGAGGAGGGGATCGTCGGGTAGGATTATGCTATGCGATACTACTTGGAGGACTTCAATCTACTCTCTTCTACATGCTGCAAGATGGAGATGGCCAGAAGAGTAGTCTTCGACAGGACTAGCTATCCTCCTTTTATTCTGGCATTCTGCAGTTCAGTCCACTGATATGCCCCTTTACACATATACCCATGCATATGTAGTGTAGCTCCTTGCTTGCGAGTACTTTGGATGAGTACTCACGGTTGCTTCTCTCCCTCTTTTCCCCCTTTTCCTTTCTATCTGGTTGTCGCAACCAGATGTTGGAGTCCAGGAGCCAGACGCCACCGTCGACGAAGACACCTACGACACTGGAGGTGCCTACTACTACGTGCAGCCCGCTGACGATGATCAGGAGTAGTTAGGAGGATCCCAGGCAGGAGGCCTGCGCCTCGTTCGATCTGTATCCCAGTTTGTGCTAGCCTTCTTAAGGCAAACTTATGTCTGTACTCAGATATTGTTGCTTCCGCTGACTCGTCTATGATCGAGCACTTGTATTCGAGCCCTCGAGGCCCCTGGCTTGTATTATGATGCTTGTATGACTTATTTATGTTTTAGAGTTGTGTTGTGATATCTTCCCGTGAGTCCCTGATCTTGATCGTACACATTTGCGTGCATGATTAGTGTACGGTCAAATCGGGGGCGTCACACGAGTGCCCTACCTCCTCTCTTCCACCACTTGGCCCATGAGGCCCATTACTTCTTCCTCGTATTCCCGTAACTCCCCGGTACCCCCGAAAATACCCGAATCACTCGGAACCTTTCCGATGTCCGAATATAGTCGTCAAATATATCGATCTTTACGTCTCAACCATTTCGAGACTCCTCGTCATGTCCCCGATCTCATCTGGGACTCCGAACTACCTTCGGTACATCAAATCACATAAACTCATAATACCGGTCGTCACAGAACTTTAAGCGTGCGGACCCTACGGGTTCGAGAACTATGTAGACATGACCGAGACACGTCTCCGGTCAATAACCAATAGTGGAACCTGGATGCTCATATTGGTTCCTACATATTCTACGAAGATCTTTATCGGTCATACCGCATAACAACATACGTTGTTCCCTTTGTCATCGGTATGTTACTTGCCCGAGATTCGATCGTTGGTATCTCAATACCTAGTTCAATCTCGTTACCGGCAAGTCTCTTTACTCGTTTTGTAATACATCATCCCGCAACTAACTCATTGGTTGCATTGCTTGCAAGGCTTATAGTGATGTGCATTACCGAGAAGGCCCAGAGATACCTCTCCGACAATCGGAGTGATAAATCCTAATCTCGATCTATGCCAACTCAACAAGTACCATCGGAGACACCTGTAGAGCACCTTTATAATCACCCAGTTATGTTGTGACGTTTGGTAGCACACAAAGTGTTCCTCCGGTATTCGGGAGTTGCATAATCTCATAGTCATAGGAACATGTATAAGTCATGAAGAAAGCAATAGCAACATACTAAACGATCAAGTGCTAAGCAAACGGAATGGGTCAAGTCGATCACATCATTCTCCTAATGATGTGATCCCGTTTATCAAATGACAACTCATGTCTATGGTTAGGAAACATAACCATCTTTTCATCAACGAGCTAGTTAAGTAGAGGCATACTAGTGACATTCTGTTTGTCTATGTATTCACACATGTATCAAGTTTCCAGTTAATACAGTTCTAGCATGAATAATAAACATTTATCATGAAATAAGGAAATAAATAATAACTTTATTATTTCCTCTAGGGCATATTTCCTTCACGCATGTAGGTCAAATTCCTCTTGTTTGTGCTCATCCCACACACGTACACCTTTTCCATTCCGCAGTTGTAAAAGTTCTTCAACTAATGGTCTTAGGTACACATCAATGTCGTTGCCGGGTTGCTTAGGGCCTTGGATGAGCATTGGCATCATAATGAACTTTCGCTTCATGCACAACCAAGGAGGAAGGTTATAGATACATAGAGTCACGGGCCAGGTGCTATGATTGCTGCTCTGCTCCCCAAAAGGTTTAATGCCATCTTCACTTAAACCAAATCATATGTTCCTTGTGTCACCTGCAAAGTCCTCCCTAGTGATAATTACCAAGTGCAGGGAATCATCGTAGCAATTTCCAAAGGTGGAAGTGATAAGTATGGAGTGTCGAACCCACAAGGAGCTAAAGGTAAGATCAATATTCTCTCAATCCCTATCTGCCACTGATACGACTCTACGTGCACCAAACGTTTGCTTCCAACTAGAAACGAGAAATAAAACTACGTTGTGGGTATGAAGAGGATAATTTTGCATGGTATCGGAGAGCTAAAATATAAAAGTAGGTGTTGTTATCATAAGGTTAGAATATATTACTAAATATTATAAATAGCGAGTGTGGAATAATGGTGGATCGGTGTGCGGAATTGTCCTAGGCAATTGTTAACAAGACCGGTAATCACTATTGCAGTTTCATATGAGGGAGAGGCATAAGCTAACATACTTTCTCTACTGGATCATATGCAGTTATGATTGGAACTCTAGCAAGCATCCGCAACTACTAAAGATCATTAAGGTAAAACCCAACCATAGCATTAAAGCATCAATCCTCTTTATCCCATACGCAACAACCCCCTTACTCGGGTTTGTGTTTCAGTCACTCACGCAACCCACTATAAGCGAATCATAAACGTATTGCAACACCCTACAGCAGGAATCCCTCATGCTTGCACGACACGGAGGGCACCATAGGACAGCACCAAGTAAAACATACAACTCATACCAATCTAGATCATCAATCAACCCAAAGACAAAGGATATCTACTCAAAACATCATAGGATGGAAACACATCATTGGATCATAATATGTGGCATAAAGCAACATGTTCAAGTAGAGATTATAGCGGGGTGCGGGAGAGTGGACCGCGTAAAAGAGATGAGGATGGTGATGATGGTGGTGATGTTGATGAAGACGATCACCGCGGCGATGAATCCCCTCTCGATGGCACTCTGGTGCCACCAAGAGAGAGGAGGAGAGGTTCTCCCCCTTGTGCTTCCTCCTCCATGGCCTCCCCCCTAGATGGGGAAAGGTTCTCCCTCTGATGCTTGGCCTTCATGGCGATGATGGCCTCTCCGAGATACTCCTCCATGGCCACCGGTGATGATGGCCCCCTCCGGCAGGGTGCCAGAGAGGGCCTAGATTGATTTCTCGTGGCTACAGAGACTTGCGGCGGCGGAACTTCTGATCTAGGTTAATTTTCCGAGGTTTCTGTATTTATAGGAATTTTTGGCGTCGGTCTCACGTCAAGGAGGTGCCCGAGGCATCCACGAGGCAGGCCCACGCGCCTGGGGGGTGGGCGCCCCGGGACTCTCCTGGCCCAACTCTTTTACTCCGGGGTCTTCTTTTGGTCCATAAAAAATCGTCAAAAATTGGCACGTCAATTGGACTCCGTTTGATATTCCTTTTCTGTAAAACTCAAAAACAAGGAAAAAACAGAAACTGGCACTGGGCACTAGGTTAATAGGTTAGTCCCAAAAATCATATAAAATAGCCTATAAATTCATATAAAACATCCAAGGTTCATAATATAATAGCATGAATACTTCATAAATTATAGATACATTGGAGACGTATCAGCATCCCCAAGCTTAATTCCTGCTCGTCCTCGAGTAGGTAAATGATAAAAGAAATATTTTATGAAGTGTGAATGCTAGCAAGTGCATAAGTTTCATCAATGATAGTTCCAATCACTTTTTCTAGCATCATTATGTATCATAACAGTAGCTCATCTTCATAAAACTTTTCATGATCAAGTAACAAGCTATTCACATGTTAAAGTATAGATCATAAACTTTCTTGAAACTAACAAACTATATTCTCAGTCATCAAACAATTGCAATTCATCTTATTTTCAGGAAGGGTCTATGTCAGAGCTTTGATTTAGCAAACTCCACATACTCAACTATCATTTAATTTTTCACAATTGCTAACACTCACGTGATATTTATGGGTTCAAAGTTTTAACCGGACACAGAGAAAGATAGGGGTTTATAGATTCGCCTCCCAACCTTTTACCTCAAGGGTAATGTCAACAATAATAGTTCATGATAACTTACATCCAATTGGATATATATACCAGGATCTTTCCAACACAATGTGCTTGCCAAACGATAAAATGTAAAAAGGAAAGGTGAAGATCACCATGACTGTTGCATAAGGATAAAAGTAAAAGATAGGCCCTTCACAGAGGGAAGCAGAGGTTGTCATGCGCTTTTATAGTTGGATGCACAAAATCTTAATGCGAAAGAACGTCACTTTATATTGCCACTTGTGATAGGGACCTTTATTATGCAGTCCGTCGCTTTTATTGCTTCCACATCACAAGATCGTATAAAGCTTATTTTCTCCACACTAATAGATCATATATATTTAGAGAGCAATTTTTATTGCATGCACCGATGACAACTTACCTGAAGGATCTTACTCAATCCATAGGTAGGTATGGTGGACTCTCATGGCAATACGGGTTTAAGGGATGTTTCGAAGCATAAGTAGTATCTCTACTTGGTGCAAAGAATTTGGCTAGCATGAGGGGGAAAGGCAAGCTCAGCATGTTGAATGATCCATGACAATATACTTTATTTCGGATATAAGAAAACATAACCCATTACGTTGTCTTCCTTGTCCAACATCAACCTTTTAGCATGTCATATTTTAATGAGTGCTCACAATTACAAAAGATGTCCAAGATAGTATATTTATATGTGAAATCAATCTTCCCTCAATATTTTTTCATGAATTGTTCAAGTGACCAATACAATGTTTGCTAACCTTCAATAAATTTACTACCTATACTTATTATATGTGAAGTCATTACTCCCCTTGTCATAAGCATATGAAACATATATAAATTAAGATTTATGATATTCAATTCATTCAACCATTTACTCATAGGATATACGTGAAGCACATGAGTAAATGACAACTACTCCAGAAGATATGAGTGAAGAACACTGAGTAGTCAAATAATTAACTAGCCATGGGAGGATTCTTTTTCATTCAATATTTCAGATCCAATGATTTTATTCAAACAGCAAGTAAAATTGAAAACACGCTCCAAGCAAAACACATATCATGTGACGAATAAAAATATAGCTCCGAGTAAGGTATACCAATAGATTTGAAGACGAAAGAGGGGATGCCTTCCGGGGCATCCCCAAGCTTAGGCGCTTGAGTCTTCCTTGAATATTACCTTGTGGTGCCTTGGGCATCCCCAATATTAGGGTCTTTCCACTCCTTATTCTCCTCATATCGATATCTCACCCAAAGCTTGAAAACTTCAATCACACAAAACTTAACGAAACTTCGTGAGATAGGTTACTATGATAAAGAGTAAACCATTCACTTTGGTACTGTCAAAGACAAGGTTCATAATTTTTCTCACACAATTCCTACTATACCATATCATTTCTACAATTTATATTGAGAAATATAAGTCATAGAAACTAGAAAACAAGCAAACTATGCAATGAAAACAGAATCTGTCAGAAACAGAACAGTCTGTAATGATCTGAACATAAACCATACTTCTGCTACTCAAAAAATTATGAAATAAATTGGTGGACGTGAGGAATTTGTCTATTAATCTTCTGCAAAACTAATCAACTCAAAATCACTCTTCTGTAAACACTTACAGCTAATCTCGTGAGCGCAAAGTTTCTGTTTTTTACAGCAAGATCACATTAACTTTCTCCCAAGTCTTCCCAAAGGTCTTACTTGGCACTTTATTGAAACAAAGGCTATAAAACATGATTACTACAGTATCTTAATCATGTAAACACACAAAAACAGTAAGGTTAAATATTGGGTTGTCTCCCAACAAGCGCTTTTCTTTAATGCCTTTTAGCTAGGCATGATGATTTCAATGATGCTCACATAAAAGATAAGAATTAAAACATAAAGAGAGCATCATGAAGAATATGACTAGCACATTTGAATCTAACCAACTTCCTATTCCTAGGGATTTTGTGAACACATAATTTTATAGGAACAAGAATCAACTAGCATAAGAAGGCAAAACAAGTATAACTTCAAACTTTAAGCACATAAAGAGGAAACTTGATATTATTGCAACTTCTACAAGCATATATTCCTCCCTCATAATAATTTTCAGTAGCATCATGAATGAATTCAACAATATAACAATCACATAAAGCATAGAAATTTTTTCTACTCTCCGCATAAGCAAAATTCTTCTCATTCGGAATAGCGGGATCACTAGTTCCTAAAGTTGACACTCTTCCAAACCCGCTTTAGATGATAGTATTATTCATACTCCAAAATATATAAGTGAAGTTCATGGAGCATCCTACAATTAATATAGGCTAACCAATATCCAAGCTCAAAATGTATAAGTGAAGCACACGAAGCATTCTATAAAACCATACTCAAAAGATTTAAGTGAAGCACAAAGAGCAATTCCATAAGATCATACTCAAAAGATATAAGTGAAGCACATGAATCATTATATAAATTGATGAAGGGACATCTCATACTAGCATGGTTCTTAAAGAAAAATAAAAACACAAAGGATACAAATCATGTGAACAAAACAAAAACCGAGGTATACCGATATTTTTTGAAGAAGAAAGATGGGATGCCAACCGGGGCATCCCCAAGCTTAGATGCTTGAGTATCCTTTGAAATATTTACTTGGGGTGCCTTGGGCATCCCCAAGATTGAACTCTTGCCTCTCTTTATTCTTCTCACATCGGTAACTCCTCGTTCTTCGAACACTTCATCCACACAAAACTTTAACAAAAACTTTGTGATATCCGTTAGTGTAATAAAGCAAACTACCACTTTAAAGTACTGTAATGAACTCATTCTTTATTTATATTGGTGTTAAACCTACTGTATTCCAACTTATCTATGGTTCATACCCCCCGATACTAGCCATAGATTCATCAAAATAAGCAAACAACACGCGAAAAACAGAATCTGTCAAAAACAGGACAGTCTGTAGTAATCTGGAAGTTTAGTAAACTTCTGTAAGTCCTAAAATTATGAAATAAATTTTACAATTTGAACAATTTGTACATGAGTAATGTGCAAAAAGTTTCAGACCCATTTGACCTTCCAGTAAAAAATGTAAATTCATGCACTACAGCCAAAGTTTCTGTTTTTGTTCTGCACATAGTAAACAAGCAATCTAATCAACCCAAACCCAAAGCTTGGCACATTATTTTTATAATACAATGGATATATACAAGGGGATAATTATTTACAGAGAAACTTCCATGAAAAATTCTACATTTTTTCCGTGAGCATGAACACAAGTGCTCAAGGGCCCTCACTTCTTCAATGCATAACTTTCCAATCACTTCTCTTTTTGAAAAACTTTTTAGGCATGAGAGGCAAGTAATAATTTTTTGTATTTTCATTCTTTTAAAAAAAATGTATATTTCACCCACAACTAAACAGAAACAAAAAGGAAAAAATAAAATCTTCTTAGTGAAGAAAGCAAACAAGCACACACGAGAATATCAACCGCACGCTATTGCTCCCCGGCAACGGCGCCAGAAAAGAGCTTGATAATCCCCAAGTGCAGGGAATCATCGTAGCAATTTCCAAAGGTGGAAGTGATAAGTATGGAGTGTCGAACCCACAAGGAGCTAAAGGTAAGATCAATATTCTCTCAAGCCCTATCTGCCACTGATACGACTCTACGTGCACCGAACGTTTGCTTCCAACTAGAAACGAGAAATAAAACTACGTTGTGGGTATGAAGAGGATAATTTTGCATGGTATCGGAGAGCTAAAATATAAAAGTAGGTCCTGTTATCATAAGGTTAGAATATATTACCAGATATTATAAATAGCGAGTGTGGAATAATGGTGGATTGGTGTGCGGAATTGTCCTAGGCAATTGTTAACAAGACCGGTAATCACTATTGCAGTTTCATATGAGGGAGAGGCATAAGCTAACATACTTTCTCTACTTGGATCATATGCACTTATGATTGGAACTCTAGCAAGCATCCGCAACTACTAAAGATCATTAAGGTAAAACCCAACCATAGCATTAAAGCATCAAGTCCTCTTTATCCCATACGCAACAACCCCCTTAATCGGGTTTGTGTTTCAGTCACTCACGCAAACCACTATAAGCGAATCATAAACGTATTGCAACACCCTACAGCGGGAATCCCTCACGCTTGCGCGACACGGAGGGCACCATAGGACAGCACCAAGTAAAACATACAACTCATACCAATCTAGATCATCAATCAACCCAAAGACAAAGGATATCTACTCAAAACATCATAGGATGGCAACAAATCATTGGATCATAATATATGGCATAAAGCACCATGTTCAAGTAGGGATTACAGCGGGGTGCGGGAGAGTGGACCGCGTAAAAGAGATGAGGATGGTGATGATTGTTGGGGAACGTAGCAGAAATTCAAAATTTTCTACGCATCACCAAGATCAATCTATGGAGTAATCTAGCAACGAGGGGAAGGGGAGTGCATCTACATACCCTTGTAGATCGCGATGCGGCAGCGTTGCAAGAACGCGGATGAGGGAGTCGTACTCGTAGCGATTCAGATCGCGGTTGATTCCGATCTGAGCACCGAAGAACGATGCCTCCGCGTTCAACACACGTGTAGCCCGATGACGTCTCCCACGCCTTGATCCAGCAAGGAGAGAGGGAGAGGTTGGGGAAGACTCCATCCAACAGCAGCACGACGGCGTGGTGGTGATGGAGGAGCGTGGCAATCCCGCAGGGCTTCGCCAAGCACCGCGGGAGAGGAGGAGGAGGAAGAGGGGTAGGGCTGCGCCGAAAGAGAGACGTTCTCATGTCTTGGGCAGCCCCAAACCTCAACTATATATAGGTGGGGAAGGGGCTGCGCCCCCTCTAGGGTTTCCACCCCCAAGGGCTGGCGGCCAGCCCTAGATCCCATCTAGGGGGGGCGGCCAAGAGGAGGAGAGGGGGGGGCGCCACTAGGGTGGGCCTTAAGGCCCATCTGGACCTAGGGTTTGCCCCCTCCCACTCTCCCATGCGCCTTGGGCCTTGGTGGGGGGCGCACCAGCCCACCTGGGGCTGTTTCCCTCCCACACTTGGCCCACGCAGCCTTCTGGGGCTGGTGGCCCCACTTGGTGGACCCCCGGGACCCTCCCGGTGGTCCCGGTACATTACCGGTATCACCCGAAACTTTTCCGGTGACTAAAACAGGACTTCCCATATATAAATCTTTACCTTCGGACCATTCCGGAACTCCTCGTGACGTCCGAGATCTCATCCGGGACTCCGAACAACATTCGGTAACCACGTACATACTTTCCCTATAACCCTAGCGTCATCGAACCTTAAGTGTGTAGACCCTACGGGTTCGGGAACCATGCAGACATGACCGAGACGTTCTCCGGCCAATAACCAACAGCGTGATCTGGATACCCATGTTGGCTCCCACATGTTCCACGATGATCTCATCGGATGAACCACGATGTCGGGGATTCAATCAATCCCGTATGCAATTCCCTTTGTCTATCGATATGTTACTTGCCCGAGATTCGATCGTCGGTATCCCTATACCTTGTTCAATCTCGTTACCGGCAAGTCTCTTTACTCGTTCCGTAACTCACATCATCCCGTGATCAACTCCTTGGTCACATTGTGCACATTATGATGATGTCCTACCGAGTGGGCCCAGAGATACCTCTCCGTTTACACGGAGTGACAAATCCCAGTCTCGATTCGTGCCAACCCAACAAACACTTTCGAAGATACCTGTAGTGCACCTTTATAGTCACCCAGTTACGTTGTGACGTTTGGTACACCCAAAGCACTCCTACGGTATTCGGGAGTTGCACAATCTCATGGTCTAAGGAAATGATACTTGACATTAGAAAAGCTCTGAGCAAATGAACTACACGATCTTGTGCTAGGCTTAGGATTGGGTCTTGTCCATCACATCATTCTCCTAATGATGTGATCCCGTTATCAAAGACATCCAATGTCCATGGTCAGGAAACCGTAACCATCTATTGATCAACGAGCTAGTCAACTAGAGGCTTACTAGGGACATGGTGTTGTCTATGTATCCACACATGTATCTGAGTTTCCTATCAATACAATTCTAGCATGGATAATAAACGATTATCGTGAACAAGGAAATATAATAATAACCAATTTATTATTGCCTCTAGGGCATATTTCCAACAGTCTCCCACTTGCACTAGAGTCAATAATCTAGTTCACATCACCATGTGATTAACACTCACAGGT
Source organism: Triticum aestivum (assembly GCF_018294505.1). Taxonomy (NCBI): domain Eukaryota; kingdom Viridiplantae; phylum Streptophyta; class Magnoliopsida; order Poales; family Poaceae; genus Triticum; species Triticum aestivum. The sequence continues at coordinate 124,017,068 of NC_057799.1, forward strand.
CACATCACCATGCGACCAACACCCAAGAATTTACTAGAGTCAACAATCTAGTTCACATCTCTATGTGATTAACACTCAATGAGTTCTGGTTTGATCATGTTATGCTAGTGAGAGAGGTTATTAGTCAACGGGTCTGAACCTTTCAGATCCGTGCGTGCTTTACGAATATTTATGTCATCTTGTGGATGCTACCACGCGCTACTTGGAGCCATTTCAAATAACTGCTCTACTATACGAATCCGGTTTACTACTCAGAGTCATCCGGATTAGTGTCAAAGTTCGCATCGACGTAACCCTTTACGACGAACTCCTTTTCACCTCCATAATCGAGAAAATTCCTTAGTCCACTAGATACTAAGGATAAGTTCGACCGCTGTGATGTGATCCATTCCCGGATCACTATTGTACCCCTTGACCAACTCATGGCAAGGCACACTTCATGTGTGGTACACAGCATAGCGTACTGTAGAGCCTACGTCTAAAGCATAGGGGACGACCTTCGTCCTTTCTCTCTCTTCTGCTGTGGTCAGGTCTTGAGTCTTACTCAATACTCACACCTTGTAACACAGCCAAGAACTCCTTCTTTGCTGATCTATTTTGAACTCTTTCAAAATCATGTCAAGGTGTGCGTTCTTTGAAAGTATCATCAGGCGTCTTGATCTATCTCTATAGATCTTGATGCCCAATATGTAAGCAGCTTTATCCAGGTCTTCCTTTGAAAAACTCCTTTCAAACAACCCTTTATGCTTTCCAGAAATTTTACATCATTTCGGATCAACAATATGTCATTCACATATACTTATCAGAAATGTTGTAGTGCTCCCACTCACTTTATTGGAAATACAAGTTTCTAACAAACTTTGCATAAACCCAAAAACTTTGATCACTCCATCAAAGTGTATATTCTGACTCCGAGATGCTTGCTCTAATCCATGGAAGGATCGCTGGAGCTAGCATACCTTTTAGCATCCTTAGGATAGACAAAACCTTTCTGATTGTATCACATACAACCTTTCCTTACGAAAACTGGTAAGGAAACTTGTTTTGACATCCATCTGCCAGATTTCATAAATGCAGCTAATGCTAACATGATTCCGACGGACTTAAGCATCGCTACGGATGAGAAAAATCTCATCGTAGTCAACTCCTTGAACTTGTGGAAATACTCTTAGCCACAAGTCGAGCTTCATAGACGGTAACATTACCGTCCACGTCCGTCTTCTTCTTAAAGATCCATTTATCTCGGATTTCATGGCTTCTAACCATTTGTCGGAATATGGGCCCACCATCGCTTCTCCATAGCTCGTAGGTTCAGTATTGTCCAAAAACATGATATCTCAGACAGGATTACGTACCACTCTGAAGTAGCACGCATCCTCGTCATCCTACGAGGTTTGGTGGTGACTTGATCCGAAGTTTCATGATCACTATCATAAGCTTCCACTTCAATTGGTGTAGGTGCCACAGGAACAACTTCCTGTGCCCTACTACACACTAGTTGAAGTGAAGGTTCAATAACCTTATCAAGTCTCCACCATCCTCCCACTCAATTCTTTCGAGAGAAACTTTTCCTCGAGAAAGGACCCGTTTCTAGAAGCAATTACTCTTGCTTCCAGATCTGAAATAGGAGGTATACCCAACTTGTTGAGGATATAGACCTTGGAGTCACCCGCCAGGAGGGCCGGGTTACTCTAAGGGTCATTGCCAGAAGCCCGGAGCTAAGTTTCAAGATGATGGGCCAGAGATGGGCTGAGACCCGGATATGGCTTAAAGCCCGTAGTTACAATCATTGTTATAGTAGACTTGTAGTGTAAGGCAAGTATTATTTAGAGTCCGAGCCGGACGCTCTTATGAGCCGGCCGGGTCTCTAAGGGCTGCTGGGCGTCGGCCTCCCTATAAAAAGGGAGGACCCGGCAGCGGTTTAAGGGCGACAACAATCTCATCGAGAGCCGGGCATAGCTGTTTAGCTCCCTGGCGATCGTAACCCTAATCAATAACACCTCAAACTGGACGTAGGCTTTTACCTTCACCGTAAGGGGCCAAACCAGTATAAATCCTCGTGTTCCTTGTCCCGTATAACCCCTTCAAGCTTCCTAGTTGCGATGGCTCCACGACTAAGTCCTAGCTCGAGGACATCTGCCGTGACAATTCCACGACAGTTGGCGCCCACCGTGGGGCCAGCGCACGGTGGATTTGAGTTCTTGAAGGGCAGCTTCGAAGGGCTCAAGGGATAGGCTGTGGGCCGGATGACCAAGAGTCGTCGCGGCAAGCCCTACATCGACGATGCGGACTGGGGCCCCGACGCCGGCTCAATCGAGTACGGGTACCGGGTCCCCTTTGGCGCAATTCATGTCTTCATTGGCAAGATTGGTGAGCCGGGCCCCGAGCCGGATCTCTGCACCGACCTCATTGAAACGGCTCAGCGCGCACAACCCGCCCGGGCCCGGCCTGCCGTAAGGCGCGCTTTTGTGGGATGCATCCATGGAGGGCCCTCTGACCCATCCGGGTCTGGTGACGAGGCGGCCGCCGGCTCTGACGGCGAGTCGGCCACTGATGAGTCAAACTCGTTGTACCAACTTCAAGATGGCAGGCTCATGGGTTGTTCCGACGGTGACAGTATTCCGGACCTTCTCGAGCCACCAAGTCAGGTTGGGGTTTTTATGGCTGGTGCGCAGCCTGTCCAGAACCCTGTTGCTGGAGCGGGAAACCCGGTGCCCTCTCCGGCTCAGGTGCTAATGGATCTCACGGACAAGATGACGGCCCTGTTAACCGCCACGGTTGACCCGGCGGATCAAGTTCAGCATGATGCGGAGGTGGCACAGCTAAAAGTAGATCTGATAAAAGCTAAAGAGGATCTCGCAGCGGAAGGGATCAGGCTGGCTGCGGAGCGGGCAGCTCTCGACGCCCGGACTTAGCTGATTCAGGCGCGGTCCTTCCAACTCACGATGGATCAGAACGCGGCCAACGAGGTCATGAGAAGGAGGCATCAGAAGGCCCAGTCTCGACTCCCGCCGGTTTACGATCCACGCAATCTCTTCAACACGCCGGGTGCAGGGTCTAGTAACCCGCCAGGGGTCATTGCGCCTGGGTCTGGACCCCTTATTCAGCCACGAGTGATGGGGCCTCCCCAGGTGCCCCCTGCCCCGCCTCAGTATGTGCCAATACCCCCGGGTCATTATGATAACCCGCTAGAGAACATGGTAGCTGCGGCAGCACGGCTGGCGGCTCTCCCCGTTGACGGCGATTCTCCGGCGGCCATCAAAACCCGCCGGGTCAGGGAACTCCTGCAGACGGCACTAGCACAGCAAGAGGCGTACTCCTATAGCCGCGACAGGATCCACTCGACCCCTCGTCCAGGCCAGAGCCCAAGTTACAGCCGGCACATGGTCTCAGCAACCGGTTCAAGTAATGTACGACGCCATGACCCGCCCCCTGGCCATGGCCCGGCTCATAATGGAGCCTTCTACGCAACAGACCGAGCGCGGCAAGAGGCAGAGCAGGCGCCTCAATTGACGGCTTATCAGACCCCCCGGCTTATCCGACGACGTCCGTTGATGTGGGAATTTCTACCAGGACCGGGGGTGTCCCTTGTTTGGTACCAGCCATCCGTAATGAATGTCTACCTAAGGACTTCAAGGGCCCTAGGAAGGTGCCTAACTATACAGCGGACTTACAGCCTGCAGCCTGGATTGAGAGTTATGAGATGGCTATGGAATTGCTGGAGGTCAGTGAGGCGGCCATGGCCAAATACTTCACCATGATGTTAGATGGAACTGCCCGCACGTGGTTGAAAGGGTTACCGCCGAACTCCATTGGGTCTTGGGCTGAGCTGAAAGCCCGGTTCATTCAAAACTTCAAAGATACCTGCAGGCAGTCTATGTCAATTGTGGATTTGACTAACTGTAAGCAGCAGGAGGGTGAGTCCACGACCCATTGGGTTCGCCGGGTCAAGGAGATCATACATTCATCAGATAAGATGGATGCCGGCTCTGCAGTCTTAATGTTGGAACAGAACTGTCGCTTTGTGCCCCTTAAGATGAAGCTTGGGCGGCTCAAGCGCGACTGCACCGATATGGGTACCCTAATGGCGGCTCTTGTCAAGTACGCCGATTCCGATGGTACCAAGGATCCCCCTTCAGACGATGAAAGGGCAGGGAAGGGAAAGAAGAATGGCAACGGCAAGGGTCCTCAGTTTAACCCGGGGAACCAAGGAGGAGGCAAGCGTAAGGCCGATGGCAGCCTAGAGTTTGTGGTCAACGCCAACTCCCAAGGTAATAACCAGCGACGCAAGGGGAGGCCCCCTCCCCGAGGCGGCGGGTCAGGTCCAACGCTGGAGCAGCTATTAAATGAACCTTGTCCAAGGCATGGCTCTAGAGAGAAGCCAGCAACTCACCTGTGGAAGGATTGCGCGATCATGAAGGCCTTTAAGAGTTACAATGGCCCGGGCGACGGCTCGGGCGCCGGCGGCTTTCATGGCCCGGGCGGCGGCTCAAATTCCGGTCCTTAGAACGGTCAAGGGGGCTTTAATCAACAGTCTGGTCAGGGCCATCAACAGCAGCAGGGGGGTTATCAGACCAACCCAAAGCAGCTTAGCGGTGGACAGTATCATGTGTTCACTACTAGTTTGTGCAAACGAGACGAGAAACTTCACAAGAGGGTTGTTAATGCTGTTGAGCCGGCGGTTCCATGTTACTTGCGGTGGTCTGAGCAGCCTATAGTGTGGAGTAGGGAGGATCACCCTCCCCGGGTGGATAACCCGGGCCACTTGGCCTTAGTGGTGGCTCCTCAGGTGGGAGGCTATAAGTTCACAAAGGTACTCATGGATGGAGGCAGCAGCATCAATATCCTCTATTATGAGACTTTTCGCCGTATGGGATTGGTTGATAAGAACCTCAGCCAGTCAAACACTATCTTCCATGGTGTGGTACCCGGTAAGTCGGCTTATCCAGTCGGCAAGATCGAATTGGAAGTGGCTTTTGGTGATGAGAACAACTACAGGGTGGAGAAGTTGACCTTTGAGGTGGTCAAGATAAGAAGCCCGTACCATGCTATATTTGGACGGCCGGCTTACGCCAAGTTCATGGCACGGCCGTGTTATGTGTACTTACAGCTCAAGATGCCGGGTCACAATGGGACCATTACGGTTCACGGCAGCCGGAAAGTGGCTCTGGAGTGTGAGGAAGGTGATGCGGCTTATGCAGAGTCTGTTTGTGCTACAGAGGAGTTGAAGTTTTACAAAGACAATGTAGACCCAACAGATATAACCTCTTTGAAAAAGCCAACAACGGAGAATGAACCAGCAATGAAATTTAAATCAGCTGATGAGACTAAACTTGTTGATTTTGTTCCAGGTGACTCGTCTCAGCAGTTTAGCATCAGTGCAAATCTGGACACAAAATAGGAAAGCGCGCTCATCGAGTTCATCCGTGAGAATAGGGACATCTTCGCGTGGAAACCTTCTGACATGCCAGGTGTACCTAGAGAACTCGCTGAGCACACTCTCAATGTTGATCCAAAATTTAAGCCGGTCAGACAGTTCCTTCGACGGTTTAATGAAGAGAGGCGGAAAGCTATTGGTGAAGAAGTGGCCCGGCTCTTGGCGGCCGGGTTCATTGTTGAGGTTTTTCACCCGGAGTGGTTGGCCAACCCGGTGCTCGTACTCAAGAAGAACGGCACCTGGCGGATGTGTGTGGACTACACGGATTTGAACAAGGCGTGTCCGGCTGATCCTTTTGCCCTCCCCCGTATTGATCAAATCATTGATGCTACGGCAGGTTGCGCACGCTTAAGTTTCTTGGATGCTTATTCCGGGTATCATCAGATTAAGATGGCAGTTAAGGACCAGGAGAAGACAGCGTTCATCACTCCCTTTGGAGCCTTCTGCTATGTGTCTATGCCCTTTGGACTCAAGTGTGCACAGGCGACTTACCAGCGTTGTGTACAGAATTGTCTTCATAAACAGATCAGGTGCAATGTTCACGCTTACGTGGACGATATTGTGGTTAAATCCATCAAGGAGGAAACCCTAATAGATGACTTAAGGGAAACCTTCGATAATCTCCGGGTCTACAAGATGATGCTTAACCCGGCCAAGTGTGTTTTTGGTGTTCCTGCAGGCAAGCTATTGGGCTTCTTGGTTTCTGAAAGAGGCATTGAGGCTAACCCGGAGAAGATCAAGGCCATCACTTCCCTGGCTAAGCCGGCGTGTATAAATGACGTTCAGCGTTTGGCGGGTCGCATCGCTGCTTTAAGCCGGTTTATAAGCCGTTTGGGTGAGAAGGCTATGCCTTTATATCAGTTGATGAAGAAAACTGATACCTTTGTCTGGAATGATGCAGCTAATACCGCTTTTGAGGATTTGAAAAAGCAGCTGGCAGAGCCCCCCGTCCTTGCTGCTCCAGTTGATAAGGAGCCCTTGCTACTGTATGTGGCGGCAAACGCACGGGCCGTCAGCGTGGCTATTGTGGTGGAGCGCAAGGAGGCGGGTAAGGAGCATCCGGTTCAGCGGCCGGTTTATTATGTCAGCGAAGTGCTCATTGAGTCCAAGCAGCGGTACCCGCATTGGCAGAAGCTTGTGTATGGTGTGTTCATGGCGAGCCGGAAGCTTAAGCATTATTTTCAGGGTCATCCCATCACTGTGGTCAGTTCTGCCCCACTTGGTGATATTATCCAGAACAGAGAGGCCACAGGGAGAATTGCTAAGTGGGCTATAGAACTTGGACCTCATGGTCTCAAATATGTGCCGCGCACTGCTGTTAAATCTCAGGCTTTGGTGGATTTCATCAACGATTGGACAGAGTCACAAGTGCCTGAGCAAAAACCGGATAACACTTATTGGACTATCCACTTTGATGGGTCCAGATAGTTGGAGGGCTCGGGGGCTGGTGTTGTATTGGCTTCCCCTAAAGGTGACAAATTCCATTACGTGCTACGGTTGATGTTTCCTTGCACTAACAATGCGGCTGAATACGAGGCTTTGCTCCACGGTCTTCGGGTGGCTAAGGAGATGAGCTTAAGCCGGGTAAGGTGCTTTGGTGACTCAGACTTGGTGGCTCAACAAGTATCAGGCACCTGGGACTCTAAGGATCCTCTCATGGCGGCTTATCGCCGCGAGGTTGATGCCATTACTGGGCACTTTCAGGGATACCAAGTGGAGCACATTGATCGCAGGAAGAACGAGGCGGCTGATGCTTTAAGCCGGCTAGGCTCCCAGCGAAAACCGGTGCCGCCTAACACTTTCTTGGATGTCCTGTATAACCCATCAGTTCGGTTGCCTACAGAGGAGGACTTAGCTATCCCTGACCCGGAGGCACGACTGGTGGCGGCTCTTCACGTCATACCAGACTGGACAATGCCGTATCTGGCTTATATAACCCGGGGAGAGTTGCCTGAGGATGAAACTTTGGCCAGACAAATCGCCCGGCGGGCTAAGTCAATGATCGTCATCGATGGCGAGTTGCATCATCGCAGTGTTTCAGGGACATTTCAGCGTTGTATCTCCCCTGAGGAAGGTCAAGAGATCTTGCGCGAGATCCATGAAGGGGATTGTGGCCATCATGCCGGTTCAAAATCTCTTGTGGCCAAGGCTTTCCGTCATGGTTTTTATTGGCTGACGGCTCATGCTAATGCAGAGGACTTGGTCAGCAAATGTGATGGTTGCCAAAGGTTCTCACGACGGGCTCATGTGCCGGCTCAGGAGTTGAGGATGATCCCAATCACTTGGCCCTTTGCGGTCTGGGGGCTTGATATGGTTGGGCCTTTTAAACGGTCCAAAGATAAGAAGACCCACCTCTTGGTGGCCGTTGACAAATTCACGAAGTGGGTGGAGGCTGAGCCAGTTAGCAAGTGCGATGCAGCCACGGCGGTTCAATTTATGAAAAAGGTGATTTTCCGCTTCGGCTTTCCGCACAGCATCATAACTGACAATGGCACCAATTTATCCAAGGGCGCTATGGAAGAATTTTGTCAACGAGAGCATATCCGACTTGATGTTTCCTCAGTGGCTCATCCCCAATCCAATGGTCAAGCTGAGAGAGCTAACCAGGAGATTCTGAAGGGCATCAAGCCCCGGCTTTTGGTCCCTTTGCAACGGACGCCGGGTTGTTGGGTGGAGGAGTTGCCCTCCGTCTTATGGAGCATCAACACTACTCCTAACAGGTCTACAGGCTTCACGCCTTTCTTCATGGTTTATGGAGCAGAAGCAGTCCTCCCCAGTGACATCCGTCACGATTCACCTCGTGTGGCGGCTTATGTTGAGACGGATAATGAACAGGCGCGCCAAGCTGCTCTGGACTTGTTGGATGAATAGCGTGAGGTGGCAGCAACCCGTTCAGCGATTTACCAACAAGACCTGCGCCGTTATCATAGCCGCCGGGTCAAATCCCGGGTCTTCCAGGAAGGCGACCTTGTGCTCCGGCTCATCCAGGATCAAACAGATGCACACAAGTTATCCCCACCTTGGGAAGGGCCCTTTGTGGTCAGTAAGAACTTGCACAACGGGTCATATTACCTCATTGATATTCGGGAACAGAAAGATTCGCGTAAATCTAAGGAGGAGACCCGTCGGCCGTGGAATATAGCTCAGCTTCGGCCTTACTACACTTGAGCTGCCGGCTCTCGTGGTGTACATATTTATCTCAGACATGTATATATTATGATAAGCAATAAAGCAGGGCCTCTGTCCTTTTTTCTCCCCCAATTATGCGTGTGTTATTTTTTACATGCTGATTTAAAGGAGGATCCGGCTTATGATCATATTTGAGTCCAGCTGTAAGCAGTAAGGTCACTTGGGGGCTTCCTGTTCAAACATGGGTCGTATTCGAACCAAAGAGAACATAGCTGTCGATACCCACTTGATTGGCAAAGTGCCGAGCTCGTTGGGAAGTTATCTTTGATCATATTTGAATCACAGTTTAACCCCTCTGAGAACCGACGTGGATCGTATTCGAATCAGTGTCGTTAAACAATTTTAAGAATCACTTGGGGGCTTCCTGTTCAAACATAGGTCGTATTCGAACCAAAGAGAACATAGCTGTCGGTACCCTCTTGATTGGCATCGCCACACCCACTGGGAGCTATATGATCGTATCCGAATCTTGGCTTAACCCCTTTTGGGCCGGGTCTCTGGTCGTATTCGAACTGGAAGCCCCTAAGTTCTGATTTATCACAAGTTTACTCTGATTATGACAAAGTGTGTATGGCCGGGTTTCACCTGCCGGCTTAATTTTGGGTTTATCTTGTTAATTGAACATCATGGATGTTATCAAGGCAAGTCAATTAGAGTTAAGATACCAACCGTGCTACCCGGGTTATTTAATCCGGAAGTATGCTTACAGGCCGTTAAGTGTGTTACCACGGCTATGTTCAGAGTGTAACTAAGGACCAGTCCTTTTTGATTCAAATTCCGGGTTATCCATCTCAAACACCTGTTTCTCAGGGTGGTAAGCCGCCTTGAGACTTGTGATTTGCCTTTCTATGCAGATTCTTAAAGGCACCTTTTAAGGATGAGAAGGACAAAGGGATAATTACGACCCGGAGGAACACCAAAAGGATAAGTTCAAGGGATTTCAGCATTCATTACATGCACGATGGCACGGCAGAGATAAATTGTTGCACCTATTCTATTACAAAATTCATCAAGTCTCAAGGATGGAGCGTTGTTCGGTGAACCGCCAGCCGCTTTATGATGCCTGTTGAGTTGAAGTTCCCGGCTCGTTCCTGTCTTCTGCTCCGGCTGATCCCAAGACCTCGAAGGTTGACGACTTCCAGTTGATGCCGCTGAGAGCTTCGAACTGGGCTTCTTCGTCAATTAACCCGGCCGGGTCAATCTCCGGGGCGAAGGTATGCTGACGAGCCGGAGGAATCAGGTTGAGAGCTTCATAGCGAGGGGTTGGAATCCTCTGATTCTCCGCGTTGTACCCCGGCTGATACTTGGTTAAGACGGTGTCATTCCCGATGATGGTGGCCACCGGGCGTACAGCCTTCACACATGCCGCGAAGTCCTTCTGGTCGAAGGCTGAGCCGTCTTCTTTCAGGCTTGGGTAACCCAGGGCGATGTCTGCCGGGTCTAGCTCCGGCAGGAATGCTTTGGCCCGGCTCAGCGCGGCAATTGCTCCGGCTCTTGCGGAGGCTCGGCGTAGCTCCTGGATCCGCTGCGGCAGAACAGCGAGCCGGCGCAGGACTTCGGCTAGATGGGTTGGCACCTCGTTGGATAGGGCCACCACAGCTAAGGCGCGCTGTGACCCGGTGTAGAGTTGTTCCACCAGGGTGTACACGGCCTTTAACTTGGTGACCACGCTCTGATTGAGGTTGGCACTCCTGGGACCTGTTTAATAAAGATCAGATAAGCCGGTGACAAGGATGCATCATAACATATACAGACTTGATGAAAGCCGGCGAGGCGACTTACCGAAGATAGCAGCCACCATTTGGGAAACCTGGCGCTTTAGGCCGGAAAGTTCAGCGGTCTTTTCAGTGAGGGCCTTTTCCACCTGTTCTGCCCGGGTCACCAGTGCAGCTTTCTCCTCAGCCCAGGCCTTCCGCTCAGCATCAAATTCGGTCTTCAGCTTCTCTTGAGCGGCGATGCTGGAGACAAACTTGGTGTTTGCCTTCCGGGTCTCCATCTCTTGTGTCTTTAGCCGGCTCTTGAGATCCGCAAGGTCCGACTCTAATTTCTTGCCAACAGCCTGCATATATTTCCGGGTTATTAACAGTCATTCTATAAGTCCCAAGCGCTTTCCAAGCAAAGACACTTGGCACTTGGGGGCTAATGCATATTGAACGTATCTGTATATGTACTACCGGCTTAGTTGAGTAAGCCGGGACCTAAGTCTACAACATATTCAAGTATAAGTTGTTGACTTGGGGGCTAGCATGACAAGGGTCACTATGCAGAAAGTAAGAAGACAACAGAAGAATACCTCAGATTTTTGTTGGATCTGGTTGACCATGGCGATCTCGGCGTCCCGGCTCTTGTGAACTTGGCTGATGTAGCCTGAGACGAGCTCTCCAATGCTCAAGTCGGTGTAGCTGGAGAGGTCCAAATTCACCCGGTGGGGTTGCAGCAACTCCCCCTTCGCGGAGCATTTGGCCAGCACGGTCGGCCTCCCCGGCTCAACATACTCCGTCCGGGTAATTACCACGTCCGGGTCGTTAGCTGGTGGGGCTGAGCCGGAGGCCTCCGGGTTAACCGACGCTTCGGTCGTTGTCTTGGTGGTCGGGGCAGGGGCTTCAGGCGCCGTGTCCATGGGAATGGTGGCTTCGGGGGCGGAGGCAGCTGGCGGCTCTTGAGCCGTCGCCTCCGGCTCAGGCAAGTCCGGCACTCCGGCTGACCTGGTCTTCTTTGATCTTTTGGTGAGCTTTGCCTGGGCACTGAAAAGGCAGAAATGTTAGGCATACAAAGAGTAAATACAGACAGATAATGTAAGGAGATTGTTATTACCCGGGTGCAGTCTTGAAGGCCGGCAGACTTGACTGCATGGAGTCACCCGAAGAGGGGGAGGTCTCCTGATAATTGGAGTCAGAAGAGTTGAGTGGCTGACGGATGACACCCGCCAACGGATGAAAAGGGTACAGGTGAGAAAATCATTGCGACTATGCCTCTGCGGGTCATCCTTTCGCCCAGTGTACTCACACATTAAGCCGGGGCGGCGGCTCAATGGGATCACCCGCCATGAGATCCAGACCCGGACCAGGTCAATTCCGTTCAGACCATTGCCTAGCAGGGCCTTGATCTTATTGATCGTTGGAAGCAGAGGCTGGCGTTCCGCGGCAGTCAGTTTGTCGGATAGCGGATGAGTCGGCTCTAGGCGTGTTGGGCGAAAGCCGGGCAACGGATTCTCATCAGCCGGGGACGTATCTTGGCAGTAGAACCAAGTCATATTCCAGTCCTTAGGGTGGCTCGGCGGCTCTGCGTAAGGGAACAGACAGTCCCTGCGCCGCTGGATGGAGATGCCGCCTAATTCCAGACTTGGCCCGTTGGCACACTCATTTTGGCGGTTTAAATAAAACAGCTCTCTGAAGAGCAGCAGACTCGGCTCTTCTCCAAGATACACTTCGCAAAAGACTTGGAAGTTGCAGATGTTGGATATGGAGTTGGGTCCTATATCCTGAGGCCGAAGGTCAAAGAAGTTGAGCACGTCCCGGAAGAATTTTGAGTCGGGCGGTGCGAAGCCCCGGCTCATATGATCTGCAAAGATCACTACCTCCCCGTCCCTCGGCTGTGGTCTTTCTTCGGACGGATCAGGGGCACGGTAGGACATCACTTCCTTCTTGGGCAGATACCCGGACTTAACGAAGTTGGCTAGGGTCTTGTCAGTGACGTTGGATCTCATCCAGTTGCAAGTGATGGGAGCCTTGGGAGGCATGGTGAAGGTTGGTGGTCTATGTTAAAGAGAAAAGTATCCGGGTTAATTATAAGCCGGAGATTTACTGTTCAAACTAAGGTGGCGGCTTATGAAGGGGACTAATGATATATATTCAGATACGGTGGGTTATCTAAGCCGTAGGGGCATTCAGAATAAGTTGGTCGTCTACGGCTTACCGCAGTTAAGCCGGAGGATTCTACAGAGCATGGTTCTCTTTAAACCGGAAAGTTCTACGGCATGTGTTTTCTTTAAGTCGGAAATATAAGCCGCCAAGATTCAAGGGCTGCAGTTTTTACTAAGTGTGGTAAAACAGATTTCACATATTGCAGTAACTTTTTTGGATCAAAATGGTCGGGTGAAATGAAAATTTTCTAGACCTAAAAACAGAGGCAGGAGAAGTTCTTGAGGTGGAACATGGTTCTTATGCAGTAAAAACAGGGTTTTTTGCAGGTGAAATGGATCTCAAACATCTACCGCACTAACTCTATGTGAGGTTAAAGATCAACCGAGTGCGGTGACTACAAGAGCTACTGAGGTTTGCGGCAATGGTGATGAACGCGAAGAACACAAGATGAACCCTACAGTAGATCTATCTGACAGGGCAAAGGAGACTCACCGGAGTTGGAAAGAGCGGAGGTCGCTGCCGTGAATCTGGTCCGAATCAGGGTGATGCAGCGGCCGGGTTGATGAAGACCAGGGGCGCGACGGCGGCGGCAGTGGCGGAGCTCGGGCAGAGGGGCGACGGCGCGAGGAGGAAGAAGGAGAGCGTGAGAAGAAAGCGTTGGGCCGGCCTATTTATAAGGCAGAGTCATAAGTGGGCGCGAGATTCAAGGAGACCACGGCGTGGTTATCTCCCCCTCACGGCGCCTCGATTTTTGGAATGACAGTAAAAGCAAAGATCCGTTGCGGATCTGGCGGAGTAAAAAACGGACTTAATGGAGGATGACGTCACGGCGGATTATCCGGAGTCCAGAGGATGACGTCACTCCGGGTTATGGCCTTCACATGAATGGTAAGCCTGAGATTTTCTCTGTCGGCAGAGTTGAAGATTGACACGAGCCGGCTCAAGTCAATCTGGGGCCTAATGTTGAGGATATAGACCTTGGAGTCACCCGCCAGGAGGGCCGGGTTACTCTAAGGGTCATTGCCAGAAGCCCAGAGCTAAGTTTCAAGATGATGGGCCAGAGATGGGCTGAGACCCGGATATGGCTTAAAGCCCGTAGTTACAATCATTGTTATAGTAGACTTGTAGTGTAAGGCAAGTATTATTTAGAGTCCGAGCCGGACGCTCTTATGAGCCGGCCGGGTCTCTAAGGGCTGCTGGGCGTCGGCCTCCCTATAAAAACGGAGGACCCGACAGCGGTTTAAGGGCGACAACAATCTCATCGAGAGCCGGGCATAGCTGTTTAGCTCCCTGGCGATCGTAACCCTAATCAATAACACCTCAAACTGGACGTAGGCTTTTACCTTCACCGTAAGGGGCCAAACCAGTATAAATCCTCGTGTTCCTTGTCCCGTATAACCCCTTCAAGCTTCCTAGTTGCGATGGCTCCACGACTAAGTCCTAGCTCGAGGACATCTGCCGTGACAATTCCACGAGACAACTGTTTTGGGTTTTCTATGAAGATGCATTTATCCGCTTTGGGTTCGAGCTTATCAGCCTGAAACTTTTTCACATAAGCATCGCAGCCCCAAACTTTTAAGAAACGACAACTCAGGTTTCTCTAAACGGTGTCGTCTCAACGGAATTGCGTGGTGCCCTATTTAAAGTGAATGCGGTTCTCCCTAATGCCTAACCCATAAACGATAGTGGTAATTCGATAAGAGACATCATGGCATGCACCATATCCAATAGGGTGCAGTTATGATGTTCGGACACACCATCACACTATGGTGTTCCAGGCGGTATTATTTGTGAAACACTTTCCACAATGTCTTAATTGTGTGCCAAACTCGTAACTCAGATACTCATCTCTATGATCATATCACAGACATTTTATCCTCTTGTCACGACGATCTTCAACTTCACTCTGAAATTACTTGAACCTTTCAATAATTCAGACTTGTGTTTCATCAAGTAAATACACTCAGCATCTACTCAAACCATCTGTGAAGTAAGAACATAACGATATCCACTGCATGCCTCAGCACTCATTGGACTGCATACATCAAAATGTATTACTTCCAATAAGTTGCTCTCTTGTTCCATCTTACTGAAAACGAGGCCTTTCAGTCATCTTGCCCATGTGGTATGATTTGCATGTCTCAAGTGATTCAAAATCAAGTGAGTCCAAACGATCCATCTGCATGGAGTTTCTTCATGCATATATACCAATAGACATGGTTCGCATGTCTCAATCTTTTCAAAAACGACTGAGTCCAAAGATCCATCTACATGGAGCTTCTTCATGCGTTCTATACTAATATGACTCAAATAGCAGTGCCACAAGTATGTGGTACTATCATTACTATTTTGGCATGAACATGTGTATCACTACGATCGAGATTCATTTTAGGTGCAAGACCATTGAAGGTATTATTCAAATAAACAGAGTAACCATTATTCTCCTTAAATGAATAACCGTATTGCGATAAACATAATCCAATCATGTTTGTGCTCAATGCAAACACCAATCTCGATGGTAGAGGGAGCATGCGATGCTTGATCACATCAACCTTGGAAATACTTCCAACACATATCGTCATCTCACCTTTAGCTAGTCTCTGTTTATTCCACAGCTTTTATTTCGAGTTACCAACACTTAGCAACCGAACCGGTATCTAATACCCTGGTGCTGCTAGGAGTACTAGTAAAGTACACATTCATATAATGTATATCCAATATACTTCTGTCGACCTTGCCCGCCTTCTCATCTACCAAGTATCTAGGGTAGTTCCGCTTTAGTGACCGTTCCCCTCATTACAGAAGCACTTAGTCTCGGGTTTGGGTTCAACCTTGGGATTCTTCACTAGAGCAGCAAATCACTTACTGTTTCATGAAGTATCCCTTTTGCCCTTGCCCTTCTAGAAACTAGTGGTCTTACTAACCATCAACAATTGATGCTCCTTCTTGATTTCTACTTTCGCGGTGTCAAACATCGCGAATAGCTCAAGGATCATCATAACTATCCCTGATATGTTATAGTTCATCACGAAGCTCTACTAGCTTGGTGGCAGTGACTATGGAGAGCTATCACTATCTCATCTGGGAGATTAACTCCCACTCGATTCAAGCGATTGTGGTACTCAGACAATCTGAGCACATGCTCAACGATTGAGCTTTTCTCCCTTTAGTTTGCAGGCTTAAGAAACTTGTCAGAGGTCTCATACCTCTTGACGTGGGCACTAGTCTGAAATCCCAATTTCAGTTTTCGGAACATCTCATATGTTCTGCGACGTTTCAAAAACGTCTTTGGTGCCACAATTCTAAACCGTTAGCATTACGCACTGAACTATCACGTAGTCATCAAAACGTGGATGTCAGATGTTCCGCAACATCTACAGACGACGCTGAGGTTCAGCACACCGAGCGGTGTATTAAGGACATAAGCCTTCTGTGCAGCAATGAGGACAATCCTCAGTTTACGGACCCAGTCCGCATAATTGCTACTACCAGCTTTCAACTAAATTTTCTCTAGGAACGTATTTTAAACAGTAGAACTAAAGCGTATGACATAATTCGCAAAGACCTTTTGACTATGTTCATGATAATGAAGTTCATCTGATTATTGAACTCCCACTCAGATAGACATCCCTCTAGTCATCTAAGTGATACATGATCCGAGTCATACTAGGCCGTGTCCGATCATCACGTGAGACGGACTAGTCATCATCGGTGAACATCTCCATGTTGATCGTATCTTCTATACGACTCATGCTCGACCTTTCGGTCTCTTGTGTTCCGAGGCCATGTCTGTACATGCTAGGCTCGTCAAGTCAACCTAAGTGTTTCGTATGTGTTCCGAGGCCATGTCTGTACATGCTAGGCTCGACAACACCCGTTGTATGCGAACGTTAGAATCAATCACACCCGATCATCACGTGGTGCTTCGAAACAACGAACCTTCGCAACGGTGCACAGTTAGGGGGAACACGTCTCTTGAAATTTTAGTGAGGGATCATCTTACTTACTACCGTCGTTCTAAGCAAATAAGATGCATAACATGATAAACATCACATGCAATCAAATAGTGACATGATATGGCCAATATCATTTTGCTCCTTTGATCTCCATCTTCGGGGCACCATGATCATCTTTGTCACCGGCATGACACCATGATCTCCATCATTGTGTCTTCATGAAGTTGTCACGCCAACGATTACTTCTACTTCTATGGCTAACGCGCTTAGCAATAAAGTAAAGTAATTTACATGGCGTTATTCAATGACACGCAGGTCATACAAAAAATAAAGACAACTCCTATGGCTCCTGCCGGTTGTCATACTCATCGACATGCAAGTCGTGATTCCTATTACAAGAACATGATCAATCTCATACATCACATATATCATTCATCACATCCTTTTGGCCATATCACATCACATAGCATACCCTGCAAAAACAAGTTAGACGTCCTCTAATTGTTGTTGCATGTTTTACGTGGCTGCTATGGGTTTCTAGCAAGAACGTTTCTTACCTACGTAAGAGCCACAACGTGATATGCCAATTTCTATTTACCCTTCATAAGGACCCTTTTCATCGAATCCGATCCGACTAAAGTGGGAGAGACAGACACCCGCTAGCCACCTTATGCAACTAGTGCATGTCAGTCGGTGGAACCTGTCTCACGTAAGTGTACATGTAAGGTCGGTCCGGGCCGCTTCATCCCACGATGCCGCCGAATCAAGATAAGACTAGTAACGGCAAGTAAATTGACAACATCGACGCCCACAACTACTTTGTGTTCTACTCGTGCATAGAAAATACGCATAGACCTAGCTCATGATGCCACTGTTGGGGAACGTAGCAGAAATTCAAAATTTTCTACGCATCACCAAGATCAATCTATGGAGTAATCTAGCAACGAGGGGAAGGGGAGTGCATCTACATACCCTTGTAGATCACGATGCGGAAGCGTTGCAAGAACGCGGATGAGGGAGTCGTACTCGTAGCGATTCAGATCGCGGTTGATTCCGATCTGAGCACCGAAGAACGGTGCCTCCGCGTTCAACACACGTGCAGCCCGGTGACGTCTCCCACGCCTTGATCCAGCAAGGAGAGAGGGAGAGGTTGGGGAAGACTCCATCCAACATCAGCACGACGGCGTGGTGGTGATGGAGGAGCGTGGCAATCCCGCAGGGCTTCGCCAAGCACCGCGGGAGAGGAGGAGGAGGGAGAGGGGTAGGGCTGCGCCGAAAGAGAGACGTTCTCATGTCTTGGGCAGCCCCAAACCTCAACTATATATAGGGGGGAAGGGGCTGCGCCCCCTCTAGGGTTTCCACCCCCAAGGGCTAGCGGCCAGCCCTAGATCCCATCTAGGGGGGCGGCCAAGGGGAGGAGAGGGGGGCGCCACTAGGGTCAGCCTTAAGGCCCATCTGGACCTAGGGTTTGCCCCCTCCCACTCTCCCATGCGCCTTGGGCCTTGGTGGGGGGCGCACCAGCCCACCTGGGGCTGGTCCCCTCCCACACTTGGCCCACGCAGCCTTCTGCGGCTGGTGGCCCCACTTGGTGGACCCCCGGGACCCTCCCGGTGGTCCCGGTACATTACCGATATCACCCGAAACTTTTCCGGTGACCAAAACAGGACTTCCCATATATAAATCTTTACCTCCGGACCATTCCGTAACTCCTCGTGACGTCCGGGATCTCATCCGGGACTCCGAACAACATTCGGTAACCACGTACATACTTTCCCTATAACCCTAGCGTCATCGAACCTTAAGTGTGTAGACCCTACGGGTTCGGGAACCATGCAGACATGACCGAGACATTCTCCGGCCAATAACCAACAGCGGGATCTGGATACCCATGTTGGCTCCCACATGTTCCACGATGATCTCATCGGATGAACCACGATGTCGGGGATTCAATCAATCCCGTATGCAATTCCCTTTGTCTATCGATATGTTACTTGCCCGAGATTCGATCGTCGGTATCCCTATACCTTGTTCAATCTCGTTACCGGCAAGTCTCTTTACTCGTTCCGTAACTCACATCATCCCGTGATCAACTCCTTGGTCACATTGTGCACATTATGATGATGTCCTGCCGAGTGGGCCCAGAGATACCTCTCCGTTTACACGGAGTGACAAATCCCAGTCTCGATTCGTGCCAACCCAACAGACACTTTCGGAGATACCTGTAGTGCACCTTTATAGTCACCCAGTTACGTTGTGACGTTTGGTACACCCAAAGCACTCCTACGGTATCCGGGAGTTGCACAATCTCATGGTCTAAGGAAATGATACTTGACATTAGAAAAGCTCTGAGCAAACGAACTATACGATCTTGTGCTAGGCTTAGGATTGGGTCTTGTCCATCACATCATTCTCCTAATGATGTGATCCCGTTATCAACGACATCCAGTGTCCATGTTCAGGAAACCGTAACCATCTATTGATCAATGAGCTAGTCAACTAGAGGCTTACTAGGGACATGGTGTTGTCTATGTATCCACACATGTATCTGAGTTTCCTATCAATACAATTCTAGCATGGATAATAAACGATTATCGTGAACAAGGAAATATAATAATAACCAATTTATTATTGCCTCTAGGGCATATTTCCAACAATGATGGTGGTGATGTTGATGAAGACGATCACCGTGGCGATGATTCCCCTCTCGATGGCACTCCGATGCCACCAAGAGAGAGGAGGAGAGGTTCTCCCCCTTGTGCTTCCTCCTCCATGGCCTCCCCCCTAGATGGGGAAAGGTTCTCTCTCTGATCCTTGGCCTTCATGGCGATGATGGCCTCTCCGGGATACTCCTCCATGGCCACCGGTGATGATGGCCCCCTCCGGCAGGGTGCCAGAGAGGGCCTAGATTGATTTCTCGTGGCTACAGAGGCTTGCGGCGGCGGAACTTCCGATCTAGGTTAATTTTCTGAGGTTTCTGTATTTATAGGAATTTTTGGCCTCGGTCTCACGTCAAGGAGGTGCCCGAGGCGTCCACGAGGCAGGCCCACGCGCCTGGGGGGTGGGCGCGCCCCCCACCCTCGTGGGCGCCCCGGGACTCTCCTGGCCCAACACTTTTACTCCGGGGTCTTCTTTTGGTCCATAAAAAATCGTCAAAAATTGGCACGTCAATTGGACTCCGTTTGATATTCCTTTTCTGTAAAACTCAAAAACAAGGAAAAAACAGAAACTGGCACTGGGCACTAGGTTAATAGGTTAGTGCCAAAAATCATATAAAATAGCCTATAAATGCATATAAAACATCCAAGGTTGATAATATAATAGCATGAATACTTCATAAATTATAGATACGTTGGAGACGTATCACCCAGCTTCTCTCGACTTTTCTTCACTGCGACCCGTCAGCGGGTCCTCTCAACTTCCCGTCTTTCCTACAGTCTTCTTTGTGCCATCGCATTAACTTGGCATGCTCTTTGTTTCTGAACAGACGTTTCAACCGTGGTATTATAGGAGCATACCACATTACCTTGGCAGGAACCCTCTTCCTGGGGCGCTCGCCCTCAACATCACCAGGGTCATCTCGTCTGATCTTATACCTCAATGCGCCGCATACTGGGCATGCATTCAGATCCTCGTACTCACCGCAGTAGAGGATGCAGTGATTAGGGCATGCATGTATCTTCTGCACCTCCAATCCTAGAGGGCGTAGAACCTTTTTTGCTTCGTACGTACTGTCGGGTAATTCGTTATCCTTTGGAAGCTTCTTCTTCATTATTTTCGGTAGCTTCCCAAATCCATTGTCAGATACACCATTGTCTGCCTTCCATTGCAGCAATTCCAGTGTGGTACCGTGCTTTTTGTGTTGTCATCTTCGCAGTTTGGGTACAACCCTTTTTTTGTGATCCTCTAACATGTGATCGAACTTCAACTTCTCCCTTTCACTTTGGCATTGTCTCTTTGCATCAACAATGACCCAATGAAGATCATCATCGGGCACATCGTCTGGTTCCTCTTGATCTTTAGCTTCCCCCGTTGCAGTATCACCGTATTCAGGGGGATAGTTGTCATCATCCTCTTCTTCTTCGTTGTCTTCCATCATAACCCCTCTTTCTCCATGCCTGGTCCAAACATTATAGTGTGACATGAAACCCTTCTCAAGCAGGTGGACGTGAAGGGTTTTCAAGTTAGAGTAATCCTTCGTATTCTCACAGACAGGGCATGGACAATACATAAAACCATTCTGCTTGTTTGCCTCGGCCACTTCAAGAAATTTATGTAGGCCCTCAATGTACTCGGAGGTGCGTCGGTCATCGTACATCCATTGTTGGTTCATCTGCGTGCATTATATACTTAAGTGTATCAAAAACCATTACAAAACATCATGAATAGAGAAGTGACCAAATTAATACAAGTTCATCATCACATTAAAACCAAAGTACAATTGTGATTAAATATTATTACTGAAAAAATAAATACATAAAGTTCATACATATATAGTTCTCATAGAAGAACATATAGCTCTCTAGAGAGCATCTAATAATTAAAACATACACTGAAACTATGAAAAACATTTAAATGCAACAACAAATGCGATCATAATCGCAACTAAGGTAACAATTGATCCAACGGCATAATGATACAAAGCCTCATTATGAACCGCATATTTTTTAATCTTTCTAATCTTCAAGCGCATTGCATCCATCTTGATCTTGTGATCATCGACGACATCCGCAACATGCAACTCCAATTCCATCTTCTTCTCCTCAATTCTTTTCAATTTTTTCTTCAAGTAATTATTTTCTTTTTCAACTAAATTTGACCTCTGGACAAGAGGGTCGGTTGGAATTTTCTGGTTCACATACCTCCTAGATAAAAACATCTATGTCACGTTGGTCGGCATAATTGTCATAAACACTAAATGAAACAAATCATAATAAAATATACTATACCACATCCGAATCATAGAAAGGCAAGGGCCGATGGGGGCGGATACCAAAACCATGTCACTATATAATAACAAACAATAATAGAAGTAAGAAAATCATACAAGTATCTATCTAAATCATACAAGTAAGAATTTTTTTTCTTTTAAAAAGAAGATAAGAACAAGAGGCTCATCACGGTGGTGCCAGCGACGAGATCGGCGCGGGCGAGACGGCACGGGACGGACCGCCAAACCTAGACAAATCTTGAGGAAAATGGAGCTTGGAGGTCGATCTTGGAGAGGAGAAATCTTAAGTGTGGCTCGGGCATTTCATCGAACACCTCATGTGCATAGGAGGTGAGAGCAGAGCAGCACACACCTCCCACACGCCGGCCGACCAAAAAACAGAGGAGTGAGCGGGCAGGGGCGACCATATAAATTGGCATCTCTTTAGTCCCGGTTGGTGGCTAGAACCGGGACAGAAGCCTGCTCTTTTGTCCCAGTTCCAGCCACCAACCGGGACTAAAGGCGCTGCGCCAGGAGCGAGGCCCTTTGGTCCCGGTTCGTGTCTGGAACCGGGACCAAAGGGGTCAGACGAACCGGGACCTATGGCCCGCGAGGCCCGGACGGCGCCCTGGCCTCACGAACCGGGACTGATGCACCCATTGGTCCCGGTTCGTAAGAGAACCGGGATTAATGCCCTTATCTGGCCTGGACCAGAGCCCTGTTTTCTACTAGTGCTTGTTGCTAGTCTTGTTAAAATATGTGTCTAATATTAGGTGGTACGAGTTAGGCTACAATTACTCCCTCTGTTTATAAATATAAGTCTTTTTAGAGTTTTTAATACAAACTACATAAAGATGTATAGATATATTTTAGAGCGTAGATTCACTCATTTTGCTTCATATGTAATTCATATTAAAATCTCTAAAAGGTCTTATATTTAGAAATGAAGGAAGTAGATTTGTAATTAATAGAGAATTAGATGTTGAAGTCGAACATGTTTAACTTGAGCCTATTCCATAAGGACACTATGTGGCAGCCAATGGACTAGACATAAACTGATCGGGTAGACAGAGGTTACGAGAGGAACGGTTTGGCCAACCATGGCAGGGGTGCCCGAACCGGCCATGGCGGGTGGTTGGAGCGTTGTTTGATGGACTTAGTGGTCTTTTATCAACTGTATTTAGGAATAGGCCCAAGTTACACGTGTTCGACTCTAACATCTAATTCTCTATTAATTACAAATCTACTCCATCCATTCCTAAATATAAGACCTTATTTCAATATGGACTACATATTTAACAAAATATGTGAATCTACACTTTTTTTAGAACACAGATGCAGGCGCTTATATATACGCGCAAGTGAATCTATACTCTAAAATATGTCTATACATTTGTATGTAGTCTGTATTAAAATCTCTAGAAAGGCTTTATATTCATAAACAGAGGGAGTAATCATAGCCTAACTTGCACACCTAATATTCGACACATGTTTTTACAAAACTAGCAACAAGCGTCGGTGTCAGGTCCGTTGAGGTAGCGACACGGCTATTATCTGACAGCATTGAACCTTGCAGAGTATTTTGTGTTGCAAAGATTGATGCTATAAAGAATGCATTTCTGAGAAATTTCATTGCGGGGAGAAGAGATGGTGAAGTGACACACAGATCTCAGTGATAAACAGATGGTGTAGATAGCTCCCATACCCGACTACTGGGTTGGTACAAAATCCACACTCAACAGTGTTTACATTATTCGTACTAAATTAAAAGTACTACTCCCTCCGTCTCATAACATAAGACATCATTACATCCAATACGCTGCCAACATTAGCTGCTCCGAACAATGAGTGGAATCAGGCTCTCCGTATAGGGGATGACGTTGAAGAAGTGCAAATTCTTAAAGCCAGGCCTCCGTGACCTAGTAGCACGCCGGAACCTCAGGCTGTCAAGCTCACACACCAGTGTCAGTTCCTTCGATTGCGGATCATAGCGCTGGAGTTTGTCGAACAGCGATATCAGCACCGCACCATCCGGAAGAATTGACAAGGGATGGCACGGGACCGTGAGATTCAGCTTGTAACGCGGCTCCCACAGGGGCCTGGGCCCGTCGTCTTCCACGAGCGTCCAGATCATCAGAGGGTGGTCGTCGCCGCCAGGCTCGCCGACGCGACTGCCGGTCAGACATAACTCCCCCCGCATCACATTCAGGTTGAAGTACACACCATCTCCGGTGGCCAAAGAATCAGGCAAATTGGTCATTCTGAACGCCTCGTCTTCCAAGCCAAAGCGAAGAAGGCTATGCGGACGCGGCTCGAGATGGCTTATGTCGATGGTCCAGTAAACCGCTCCCTTGACGGACTGGGCTGTGACCCACGCCTCAACAGGGTACGGTGGATCCGCCGCGGTTTCCCTCCAACAATGGCGGCCGCCGTCGCCGCCGCCCAGGGTGCACACCTCCATCCCCATGTTGAAGATGCCCGTTTTACGATCTCGTGGGCGGAAGAAGGAGCGGACCACCTTGTACATGCCGGTGCGCGGATCACGGCCGAACCCCACGGAGAGGTTGACGCGACCGGGCAGCACGTTCCGGCTGCTCTCCGGCAGCGTGACGACGTCCCTGGTGGCTGGGTTGAAGACGTAGACGTTGGTGTCCGTGGGGACAAGCACCAGGCCGTCGCAGTGGGCGAAGTAGCAGACGGAGCTGAATTCTCCGGCGAGGTCCCTGCCATGCACGAGCCGAGCCTCGGAGGCACCTTGCTGCCACCGGTAGAAGAAGATGCTGCTGGAGAAGGTGGTCGGCCAGTTCTCGCCTTCGATGAAACGGTCGAGACAGTGCGGGGTGATGAGCAAGGATGGCTTCTGCTCCCATTTGGAGGCCGATAGCTGGAGGTGCGACTGAATGAAGAAGGGGTCGGATATGATTGCGCGCCGGCCTTGCTGACACGCTTGAAACGCAGGAGCGACTCCACCGGCAGCCGGATCAGGATCTCCCAAACGAGCTCGTTCAACAGCTCCGGAGTCGGCACCTTCCTCCTCTGCTTCTTGGAAGTCTTCATGGCAGGCGTAGATGTAGAAAAACGAACAGACCACGATGATATTGCTAGTGGATGTGTATATATTGATGTTTCAGATTGAAACATAGTAGTTTTCGGACAAGATACCACCTCCTCAAAACAACCAAAACCGAGATCACGTAGAAGACCGATTGTTTCCTAGGTTATCTTAACACCGATTGACACCCATGCATACTGAACAGTGAACACTCGCATTGTCGTAGCTTCAATCCAAGAAGAACATGCGACCAAATTTCCGTTATGTTGATCAATCGGTACTCTTGTTTGATATAGCTCCACTTATGGGCCACATTCTGCATCTCACTGTAAGCACTTAGAGATCCAAAGCAAAAGAAAACCAAAGAGAAAAACCAAGACTCGCCATGATCGTAGAACTACAGGGATGCGCATGCAATCCTAATTAAATCCTAAACAATAGCAGCACCTCTCTCTCTCTCATATGTACACCACATGAACACGCGACGACGCCGACGGGAGGAGCGCACGCCGGCGTCACGCCTTCTTGTCGTCCTCGGCCGGCACGTGCCACACCCAGAACTCCTCCTTCGGCCCGGCCCCTCGCTTCCTGGGGCTGCCCTTGGGCGACCGGAGCCTCCGCCGGTGGTGCGCGCCGACGTCCCTCGCCGTCCTCGACGGCCGCTCCTTCCTCTCCTTCTCCTCCGCCGCCGCCGGCTCCGGCGCGGCCACGAACAGCACCACCGGCCCCACGGCGACGTCCTCCGTGACGGAGAGCAGCGGCTCGAGCGCCTCCACGACGGCCGACATGTCCGGCCGGTTCTTGGGGCTGCTGCTCAGGCACTGGTGCGCCACCGCGGCCGCCTTCTGCGCCGCGGCGGCCGGGTACCGGCCCTCCAGCGCCGGGTCCATGATCCGGCGCGCCAGCTTGAGCGGGTCCCTGAGCCCGGGCCGCGCGTACTCCACCAGGTTCTGCTCCCTGCTGGGCCGGGTCTTGTCCACCGAGTGCCGGCCGGTGAGGATCTCCAGCAGCACCACCCCAAAACTATACACGTCGCTCTTCGCCGTGAGGTGGCCCGTCATGATGTACTCCGGCGCCGCGTAGCCGTGGGTGCCCATGACCCGCGTCGACACGTGCGTGTCGTCCCCCTCCGGCCCGTCCTTGGCCAGCCCGAAGTCCGACAGCTTCGGCTTCTTGTCCTGCACGCAGACGGATCGACCAAAAACATGAGCAACTTAGCTTCATTTAGTGTGATGTGAGATGAGCAGGCCGGAGAGGGGGCTCACTGAGTCGAGGAGGATGTTGGAGCCCTTGAAGTCGCGGTAGATGACCGGCTTCTCGGCGTCGTGGAGGAACGCCAGCCCCTTCGCGGCGCCGACGGCGATGTTGAGCCGCGTCGACCACGACAGCGCCGAAGGAACCTCTGCAAGACATCACACACACAAAAATCATTGCAAGATTCGACCCAGAGCCACATTCTCCATTTCCTAGTCAATTGTTCTGTATACACTAGACAAGGAATAATCCGCCGATGCCCCGACAGCGTTACTGTCTTGCCGACAGAGATCTCGTATACATTTCGCGCCTACTGTCGAGACTGTTCGTACATTTTTCTGAATGCAGGGGTGGTCAACGCGTTAGGAGATCTCGCGAGGACTATTGGGCGAGAGGAGATCAATCAGTGAGGCTATGAAAATTGTAGCGTGCTGAGATAGATTAATCGCGACATGGATCGGGCAACTATATCTATCTTCGTGAGTCGTGACCTCACTTGCTTCTGAGTTCTGACCAGCGACCTCCAATCTGCCTTCTGGTGCACGCATGGAGATGGGTATGTTAATTCAGAGATGGGTCAAGTTTAGTTGGTCAGAACTCTGAAAAACGTTGCGAGTTAGCTGAGGAAAATTCGGCCGCCGTGCAACTGCATCTGTAATTTAAAATTCTGGCAATTGCCAACTTGCTGACAGACTTTTGAATTCAGGCAGCTGGTTTCCATCCGCCCATGGGCATGCCAAGTCAATGTACTTACCGGAGGCAGGTCAACCAACTCATCTCTATCACCACAGCTAGCAGACTACCAAATCATATATTTTCTACTGTTTATTCAATTTGATTCATCCATATGCATGATTGAGACAAACGAAGCAGCAAGTAAAAGGGTGTGGCTGACACTTAACCAAGTCTCGGTCAAGAGAAAAAATTGCACAATCCTCAATGTAATATCTGTCGAATATAGCATGGGGCATAACCAAGTCGACTGAGATTTAACGAGACTGTAAGTAAAATGGAGTGAGGGACGTACGTTTGACGAAGAGGTGGTTCTCGAGGCTGCCGTTGGGCATGTACTCGTAGACGAGGAGGCGGTGGGCGTCCTCGCAGCAGTAGCCCACCAGCTTCACCAGGTTGGGGTGCCGCAGCTGCCCCAGGAAGATCACCTCCGCCTGCACGCACGCACGAGCAAATTAAACAACAACCAATTAATCAATCAGGGTCAATGTCCGTGTCCGTGTCCATCGTTTTAGGCCGCCCGACTTTTATCCGGCCGCCGGCCGGCTGCCGGAACCGTCACATCGCCCAACAAACCTCGCTCACCGGTTTTCCTGGCCTGGCCCACAGGTCCTAATCCTTGGCGCCGAGATATTTTACGGGGCATGCATGCCTTGCCTGCTCAGCTTAGCTTTGGTTTATGTGTGGTTGAGAATTGCTCTTTCAGAAAACTTAAACACGTGGTGTGAAAGTCACTTGGTTGATACTCCCTCCGTAAACTAATATAGGAGCGTTTAGATCACTACTTTAGTAATCTAAATGCTCTTTTGTTTACAGAGGGAGTAGTTATTAATTAACGTAAAGGTTGAATTGATCTTGATGCTATGTTTTCATTGCGAAACAAGCCATGTTGGGAACACAAAAAAAACTTGTGAAAAGTTCACAAGGAACAACAGCTCAATTACTGTGTAACCAAGAATATTCTCCTGAAAGAAACCTCGAACTTCCACGCCCGTTTTAGGACAGCGAGCTAGCTTAACTTGCCTATAACTCTAAAAGCATTGCTTCTTGGCTACAGGTTACATACACAGGTTGCTTCCCAGCAAAACTGGATTTATGTTATAGTATTAATAAATGATTGATAATAACCTCTCCAGGAGAATTCCTGCAACGGTGTAGCTTTTAGATTTCAATTATCCATGAAGCTACTCAATGGTGCACCAGATGTAAGGATTGGATTTGGACATCCTTGTAAGGGATCTATGCTAACTTGTTGGTTAACCATGCAGGAGCCCACTCTTTCACTGTAAGAAAGAAATCCAAGCCCTATTCCCTCCCCCAAGCGTGCATTATATTAGGCCATCGATGTCAGATATAACTGGAATCTCTTCCAAGAAAAGCTACTCCAGCTAGCGCGCGCAGCCGTCCGCATACCACTACTGCTACTCCTCTACCAGTTGCCGTTGGGCTGTGGCTATTGCACGCGCAAAGAAGATTAATGGATGGATGAGGGGTTGAGGAGGACACGTGGGGCGCGGACGTACCAGCCATTCCTTGTGGCCCTGCGCGCCCTCGGGGTCCCAGAGCTTCACGGCGATGGCCTGCGGCTTGAGCCCCGGCTTGACGCCGCCGCCGACGAAGCCCTTGTACACGGGGCCGAACCCGCCCTCGCCCAGGAAGTTGTCGTCCGCGAACTCGCCCGTGGCGGCACGCAGCTCGGCGACGGTGAACACGTGCAGGTTGGACCCCACGAGGGAGATGGACAGGTCCTCGTCCGCCGCGCCGCTCAGGTCCGTGAACGACAGCCGCCGCAGCCCGCCGCCGCCGCCGGAGCGCGGGCGGGGCTTCTTCTTCGCCCCGTGGTCGCCCGCCGCGCCGCCCAGGCAGCCGCCAAGGAGCGACCTCCACGGCGACGACGACCTCTCCCTTCCGCCGGCCTTGATCACCCCCTCGCTCCTCATCGGCGGCTAGCTTAGCTACCTCGCAACGTCGCCGTCGCCGCGCAGCATATACCGAGCGCCTCCGGCCGCCGCGAGCTCGACACGTACGTCGTCGTGCGGGCGCTCTCTCTGGCTAGCTAGCTGGCCTGTGTGTGGGTCGCGCGGGAGAAAGAGAGAAAAGGAGAGAGGAGAGGAGCCCGACGATGGTTCGCGAGGCGGGACCGTGTCCGTGTGGGTGGTGTGGCGAGGCCGCACCTGGTTCGGCAGAATATATAGGCGCGACCTCAATTCCTTCTCTCTTTCTCTCTCTCGTGGGGGCGTGCAGAGCTTTGGCTTGGCTTGGCTCTGCTGCGATGACATGGCATCGTGTTGCGTTTGACTCCAGGAATGAAATGAATAAAATTGTGCTGGCTGCTGCCTGTACAAATCACAAACTGTTCTTGTGTCATGGTGGGAATTTTCAGTGTGGATTGACTATTTCATTGCGGTTTTAGAACGGGATCGTGGAAGGGGCAACGCGCGCGCCTGCGCCTTTTCCTACCTACCCGCTTTGCGAATTGGTAATATGCGTCATGACCCATGACTTGTAAGGGTAGTAGGTGTTATTCCCGTTTGATTTGGCTTTCTTTTCACAATGACGAAGGTGGAAAAAATCAGTTTAATGCTGGTTTTGTGAGCAATGCAGCCCTTTTATATTGCGTCGTGTTTTCCGAGGACCGAATTCGACTCGTTCAACCCG
Source organism: Triticum aestivum (assembly GCF_018294505.1). Lineage (NCBI taxonomy): Eukaryota > Viridiplantae > Streptophyta > Magnoliopsida > Poales > Poaceae > Triticum > Triticum aestivum. The sequence continues at coordinate 124,046,136 of NC_057799.1, forward strand.
GATTCGGTTCCGACGATAGAATCTGAATCAACTCTGTGCATTCCGCACTTGCATAGTGTGAGACAATAGGTTTTGGGGGAACCGGCCTATCACATATATATAATGAGTGGAATACAACGTTACAATATACACGTGTAAATATAAAGGCTATACAGTCTAACACCCTCCCTCAATCTTAGCCACTTCCTAAAGAATCTAGAAGGGTAAGATTGCGCCGACAAGCCTCAAACTGTGGTAGAGGCAATGGCTTGGTGAAGATGTCTGCAAGTTGATCCTTGGAAGAGATGAATTTGATCTGTAGTTGCTTCTGAGAGACACGTTCACGCACAAAGTGATAGTCAACTTCGATGTGTTTCGTTCGGGCATGGAATACCGGATTTGCAGAGAGGTATGTAGCAGCGATGTTATCACACCAAAGAACAGGAGACTGTGACTGGGATATATCCAATTCCCGAAACAAAGAATGTACCCAGATAATCTCCGCAGTCGCATTGGCCACAGCCTTATACTCAGCTTCAGTACTGCTACGTGAGACAGTGGCCTGTTTCCGAGCACTCCATTCGATCAGATTAGAGCCAAAGAACACAGCATAACCCCCCGTAGATCGCCTGTCATCCGGACTGCCAACCCAATCCGCATCAGAATACGCCGAGAGACATCCAGAGGAGGTCGGTCGAATATGCAAGCCGTGAGACACCGTGAATCGAATGTAGCGCAAGATGCGCTTAACAGCAGACCAATGAGTGTCACGGGGTGACTGCAGATACTGGCAAACTCGGTTGACAGCAAAAGAGATGTCCGGTCGTGTGATCGTCAAGTACTGAAGACCACCAACAATACTCCTGTACTCCGTTGCATCAGCAGAAGACAGAAGCTCACCATCAACAGCAGTGATCTTGTCAGTGGTAGACATGGGTGTAGTCGTCGGTTTGCACTTAAGCATCCCAACTCGCTGCAACAAATCCAAGGAGTACTTCTTCTGCGTCATAACAAGACCATCAGCCTGAGAAGTAACCTCCACACCAAGGAAGTAGTGAAGCATCCCAAGATCCTTGACCGCAAAATCAGTACCAAGCGAGCGAACAAGGGCTATAGCAGCCGACTGAGAGGAGCTGACAAGAATAATATCATCCACATAGACCAACAAGTGCATAGTAACCTCAAGCCTCTGTAGAAGAAACAGTGAGGAGTCAGCAGTCGACGATGCAAAACCATGAGCATGAAGAGCCATGCCAAGACGAGCATGCCAAGCACGGGGAGCTTGCTTCAGACCATAAAGCGCCTTGGACAGACGGCAGAGATGATGAGGACGATCTGGATCAGAAAAACCCGGAGGCTGGCGCATATAAACCTCTTCCTCCAACACACCATGGAGAAAGGCATTTTGTACATCCAGCTGACGAAGAAACCAACCTCGAGTAATGGCAAGAGAGAGAAGTATCCTGATGGTAGTAGGCTTGACCACTGGACTGAAGGTGTCTTCATAGTCAAGACCATAGCGCTGTCGAAACCCACGAGCAACAAGACGAGCTTTGTAGCCCTCAATGTACCCATCAGAATGCTTCTTCACTTTGAAAATCCACTTAGAATCAATGACATTAGCCCGTGACGGTGGAGGAACAAGAGTCCATGTCTTATTGCGAATAAGAGCTTGATACTCTTGCTCCCTGGCCTCTCTCCCATGAGGAATGCGCATAGCAGCTTGATACGTGCGCGGCTCGGAGGAGGGATCTGCAAGCGCTGCAGTCATGCATGCAGCCAACCACGCAACAGTGCCATCATGACGCTGCTTCGGCTGAACAATACCACTGCGACTGCGTGTATGAGGGCGCAGAGCAGCAGCAGGAGCCAGCGACGTCGAGGATGAAGATGAAGCGGCGCCAGAGGAGCCGGCAGCAGCAGAACTGGGCGAGGGCGACGGAGACGTCCCAGTGCCAGGCGACCGGGTTGCATGGTGCTGAAGACAACCCGGGAGAGGCCGGCCCAGGTGACAGAGGCCCATACGCCGTAGGCGAGGCGAGGGCAGGCGAGGCCGGCCCAGTCATCGTGGGTGACGAGACAGGGACGGGCGAGACCGGCCCAGGCGTCGTTGGCGTGGCCGGCGTCGCGGGCGAACGGGCGACGAAGCAGGCGAGAGCGCCGGTGCATCAACTGGTCGTGCATGGGCACGGGTATCGAGGCCATGCAAGGTGCCATAGGGTCATCGTGCACGACTGGTGGTGCCGACGCGGAAGGCGATGACGACGAAGGAGGCGATGGCGCCTCTAAAATTTCCAAACGAGCCTCACGTCCAGTGCCTGCACCATGGTTAGGCAGCAATATAGGAGAGTATGCAACATCATCAAATTGGTTAGAAGCAATAGAGGATGAATGCATGGATGGTGGTTCAGCGGTGGACACAGGAAGTTTGGCAAATGGAAAAACATGCTCATCAAACACGACGTTCCGAGATATATAGACACGATTGGTGGGAACATGAAGACATTTGTAACCTTTATGAAGAGAGCTATAGCCAAGAAAGACACACTTCTTGGAGCGAAACTCAAGCTTGCACTTGTTATATGGACGGAGATGCGGCCAACAAGTGCACCCAAAAACCTTGAAGAAGGTGCAATCGGGTTGTTCATTAAGGAGAACCTCAATGGGAGTCTTTGAAGGAAATATGCCCTAGAGGCAATAATAAAGTTGTTATTTATATTTCCTTATATCATGATAAATGTTTATTATTCATGCTAGAATTGTATTAACCGGAAACTTAGTACATGTGTGAATACATAGACAAACAAAGTGTCACTAGTATGCCTCTACTTGACTAGCTCGTTGAATCAAAGATGGTTAAGTTTCCTAGCCATAGACATGAGTTGTCATTTGATTAACGGGATCACATCATTAGAGAATGATGTGATTGACTTGACCCATTCCGTTAGCTTAGCACTTGATCGTTTAGTATGTTGTTATTGCTTTCTTCATGACTTATACATGTTCCTATGACTATGAGATTATGCAACTCCCGAATACCGGAGGAACACCTTGTGTGCTATCAAACATCACAATGTAACTGGGTGATTATAAAGATGCTCTATAGGTGTCTCCGAAGGTGTTTGTTGGGTTGGCATAGATCGAGATTAGGATAGGTATCTCTGGGCCCTCTCGGTAATGCACATCAGTATAAGCCTTGCAAGCAATGTAACTAATGATTTAGTTGCGGGATGATGCATTACGGAACGAGTAAAGAGACTTGCCGGTAACGAGATTGAACTAGGTATTGAGATACCGACGATCGAATCTCGGGCAAGTAACATACCGATGACAAAGGGAACAACGTATGTTGTTATGAGGTTTGACCGATAAAGATCTTCGTGTTGGGGAACGTAGTAATTTCAAAAAAATTCCTACGCACACGCAAGATCATGGTGATGCATAGCAACGAGAGGGGAGAGTGTTGTCCACGTACCCTCGTAGACCGAAAGCGGAAGCGTTAGCACAATGCAGTTGATGTAGTCGTACGTCTTCACGATCCGACTGATCAAGTACCGAACGCACGCCACCTCCGAGTTCAGCACACGTTCAGCCCGATGACGTCCCTCGAACTCCGATCCAGCCGAGTGTTGAGGGAGAGTTTCGTCAGCACGACGGCGTGGTGACGATGATGATGTTCTACCGACGCAGGGCTTCGCCTAAGCACCGCTACAGTATTATCGAGGTGGACTATGGTGGAGGGGGGCACCGCACACGGCTAAAAGATCAATAGATCAATTGTTGTATCTCTAGGGTGCCCCCTGCCCCCGTATATAAAGGAGCAAGGGGGGAGAGGCAACCGGCCAGGAGGGGCGCGCCAGGAGGAGTCCTACTCCCACCGGGAGTAGGACTCCCTCCCTTTTCCTTGTTGGATTAGGAGTGGAGAGGGAAGGAGAGAGAGGGGAAAAGGAAAGGGGGGCGCCGCCCCCCCTCCTTGTCCAATTCGGACTTGGGGGGGGAGGGGCGCGCCACTGCCCCTTGGCCGCCTCTCCTCTTCCACCAATTGAGCCCATGAGGCCCACTAACCTCCGGGGGGTTCCGGTAACCCCCCGGTACTCCGGTATATATCCGATAACCCCCGGAACCATTCCGGTGTCCGAATATAGTCGTCCAATATATCAATCTTCATGTCTCGACCATTTCGAGACTCCTCGTTATGTCCGTGATCACATCCGGGACTCCGAACAACCTGCGGTACATCAAAACATATAAACTCATAATATAACTGTCATCGAAACTTTAAGCGTGCGGACCCTACGGGTTCGAGAACTATGTAGACATGACCGAGACACGTCTCCGGTCAATAACCAATAGCGGAACCTGGATGCTCATATTGGCTCCCACATATTCTACGAAGATCTTTATCGGTCAGACCGCATAACAACATACCTTGTTCTCTTTGTCATCGGTATGTTACTTGCCCGAGATTCGATCGTCGGTATCTCAATACCTAGTTCAATCTCGTTACCGGCAAGTCTCTTTACTCGTTCTGTAATACATCATCCGCAACTAACTCATTAGTTGCAATGCTTGCAAGGCTTAAGTGATGTGCATTACCGAGTGGGCCCAGAGATACCTCTCCGACAATCGGAGTGACAAATCCTAATCTCGAAATACGCCAACCCAACAAGTACCTTCGGAGACACCTGTAGAGCACCTTTATAATCACCCAGTTATGTTGTGATGTTTGGTAGCACACAAAGTGTTCCTCCGGTAAACGGGAGTTGCATAATCTCGTGGTCATAGGAACATGTATAAGTCATGAAGAAAGCAATAGCAGAATACTAAACGATCGTGTGCTAAGCTAACGGAATGGGTCAAGTCAATCACATCATTCTCCTAATGATGTGATCCCGTTTAATCAAATGACAACCCATGTCAATGGCTAGGAAACATAACCATCTTTGATCAACGAGCTAGTCAAGTAGAGGCATACTAGTGACACTCTGTTTGTCTATGTATTCACACAGGTATTATGTTTCCGGTTAATACAATTCTAGCGTGAATAATAAACATTTATCATGGTATAAGGAAATAAATAATAACTTTATTATTGCCTCTAGGGCATATTTCCTTCAGTCTCCCACTTGCACTAGAGTCAGTAATCTAGATTACACTGTAATGATTCTAGCACCCATGGAGCCTTGGTGCTGATCATGTTTTGCTCTCGGAAGAGGCTTAGTCAACGGGTCTGCAACATTCAGAGCCGTATGTATCTTGCAAATTTCTATGTCTCCCACCTGGACTAAATCCCGGATGGAATTGAAGCGTCTCTTGATGTGCTTGGTTCTCTTGTGAAATCTGGATTCCTTCGCCAAGGCAATTGCACCAGTATTGTCACAAAAGATTTTCATTGGACCCGATGCACTAGGTATGACACCTAGATCGGATATGAACTCCTTCATCCAGACTCCTTCATTTGCTGCTTCCGAAGCAGCTATGTACTCCGCTTCACACGTAGATCCCGCCACGACGCTTTGTTTAGAACTGCACCAACTGACAGCTCCACCGTTCAATGTAAACACGTATCCGGTTTGCGATTTAGAATCGTCCGGATCAGTGTCAAAGCTTGCATCAACGTAACCATTTATGATGAGCTCTTTGTCACCTCCATAAACGAGAAACATATCCTTAGTCCTTTTCAGGTATTTCAGGATGTTCTTGACCACTGTCCAGTGATCCACTCCTGGATTACTTTGGTACCTCCCTGCTAAACTTATAGCAAGGCACACCTCAGGTCTGGTACACAGCATTGCATACATGATAGAGCCTATGGCTGAAGCATAGGGAACATCTTTCATCTTCTCTCTATCTTCTGCAGTGGTCGGGCATTGAGTCTTACTCAACTTCACACCTTGTAACACAGGCAAGAACCCTTTCTTTGCTTGATCCATTTTGAACTTCTTCAAAACTTTTTCAAGGTATGTGCTTTGTGAAAGTCCAATTAAGCGTCTTGATCTATCTCTATAGATCTTGATGCCCAATATATAAGCAGCTTCACCGAGGTCTTTCATCGAAAAACTCTTATTCAAGTATCCCTTTATGCTATCCAGAAATTCTATATCATTTCCAATCAGCAATATGTCATCCACATATAATATCAGAAATGCTACAGAGCTCCCACTCACTTGCTTGTAAATACTGGCTTCTCCAAAAGTCTGTATAAAACCAAATGCTTTGATCACACTATCAAAGCGTTTATTCCAACTCCGAGAGGCTTGCACCAGTCCATAAATGGATCACTGGAGCTTGCACACTTTGTTAGCTCCCTTTGGATCGACAAAACCTTCCGGTTGCATCATATACAACTCTTCTTCCAGAAATCCATTCAGGAATGCAGTTTTTACATCCATTTGCCAAATTTCATAATCATAAAATGCGGCAATTGCTAACATGATTCGGACAGACTTAAGCATCGCTACGGGTGAGAAGGTCTCATCGTAGTCAATCCCTTGAACTTGTCAAAAACCTTTTGCAACAAGTCAAGCTTTATACACAGTAACATTACTGTCAGCGTCAGTCTTCTTCTTGAAGATCCATTTGTTGTCAATGGCTAGCCGATCATCGGGCAAGTCAACCAAAGTCCACACTTTGTTCTCATACATGGATCCCATCTCAGATTTCATGGCCTCAAGCCATTTTGCGGAATCTGGGCTCACCATCGCTTCTTCATAGTTTGTAGGTTCGTCATGGTCTAGCAACATAACTTCCAGAACAGGATTACCGTACCACTCTGGTGCGGATCTTACTCTGGTTGACCTACGAGGTTCAGTAACAACTTGATCTGAAGTTTCATGATCATCATCATTAACTTCCTCACTAATTGGTGTAGGTGTCGCAGAAACCGGTTTTTGTGATGAACTACTTTCCAATAAGGGAGCAGGTACAGTTACCTCATCAAGTTCTACTTTCCTCCCACTCACTTCTTTCGAGAGAAACTCCTTCTCTAGAAAGATTCCAAATTTAGCAACAAAAGTCTTGCCTTCGGATTTGTGATAGAAGGTGTACCCAACAGTCTCTTTTGGGTATCCTATGAAGATACATTGTTCCGATTTGGGTTCGAGCTTATCAGGTTGAAGCTTTTTCACATAAGCATCGCAGCCCCAAACTTTAAGAAATGACAACTTTGGTTTCTTGCCAAACCACAGTTCATAAGGCGTCGTCTCAACGGATTTCGATGGTGTCCTATTTAACGTGAATGCAGCCGTCTAAAGCATAACCCCAAAACGATAGCGGTAAATCTGTAAGAGACATCATAGATCGTACCATATCAAGTAAAGTACGATTACGACGTTCGGACACACCATTACGCTGTGGTGTTCCGGGTGGCGTGAGTTGCGAAACTATTCCGCAATATTTCAAATGAAGACCAAACTCGTAACTCAAATATTCTCCTCCACGATCAGATCGTAGAAACTTTATTTTCTTGTTACGATGATTTTCAACTTCACTCTGAAATTCTTTGAACTTTTCAAATGTTTCAGACTTATGTTTCATTAAGTAGATATACCCATATCTGCTCAAATCATTTGTGAAGGTGAGAAAATAACGATATCCGCCTCGAGTCTCAATATTCATCGGACCACATACATCTGTATGTATGATTTCCAACAAATCTGTTGCTCGCTCCATAGTTTCGGAGAACGGCGTTTTAGTCATCTTTCCCATGAGGCACGGTTCGCAAGTACCAAGTGATTCATAATCAAGTGGTTCCAAAAGTCCATCAATATGGAGTTTCTTCATGCGCTTTACACCGATATGACCTAAACGGCAGTGCCACAAATAAGTTGCACTATCATTATCAACTCTGCATCTTTTGGCTTCAATATTATGAATATGTGTATCACTACTATCGAGATTCAACAAAAATAGACCACTCTTCAAGGGTGCATGACCATAAAAGATATTACTCATATAAATAGAACAACCATTATTCTCTTATTTAAATGAATAACCGTCTTGCATCAAACAAGATCCAGATATAATGTTCATGCTCAACGCTGGCACCAAATAACAATTATTCAGGTCTAAAACTAATCCCGAAGGTAGATGTAGAGGTAGCGTGCCAACCGCGATCACATCGACTTTGGAACCATTTCCCACGCGCATCGTCACCTCGTCCTTAGCCAATCTTCGCTTAATCCATAGTCCCTGTTTCGAGTTGCAAATATTAGCAACAGAACCAGTATCAAATACCCAGGTGCTACTGCGAGCATTAGTAAGGTACACATCAATAACATGTATATCACATATACCTTTGTTCACCTTGCCATCCTTCTTATCCGCCAAATACTTGGGGCCGTTCCGCTTCCAGTGACCAGTCTGCTTGCAGTAGAAGCACTCAGTCTCAGGCTTAGGTCCAGACTTGGGTTTCTTCTCCTGAGCAGCAACTTGCTTGCTATTCTTCTTGAAGTTCCCCTCTTCTTCCCTTTGCCCTTTTTCTTGAAACTGGTGGTCTTATTGACCATCAACACTTGATGCTCCTTTTTGATTTCTACATCCGCAGCCTTTAGCATTGCGAAGAGCTCGGGAATCGTCTTATCCATCCCTTGCATGTTATAGTTCATCATGAAGCTTTTGTAGCTTGGTGGCAGTGATTGAAGAATTCTGTCAATGACGCTATCATCCGAAAGATTAACTCCCAGTTGAATCAAGTGATTGTTATACCCAGACATTTTGAGTATATGCTCACTGACAGAACTATTCTCCTCCATCTTGCAGCTGTACAACTTATTGGAGACTTCATATCTCTCAATCCGGGCATTTGCTTGAAATGTTAACTTCAACTCCTGGAACATCTCATATGCTCCATGACGTTCAAAGCATCGTTGAAGACCCGGTTCTATGCCGTAAAGCATGGCACACTGAACTATCGAGTAGTCATCAGCTTTGCTCTGCCAGACGTTCATAACATCTGGTGTTGCTCCTGCAGCAGGTCTGGCACCCAGTGGTGCTTCCAGGATGTAATTCTTCTGTGTAGCAATGAGGATAATCCTCAAGTTACGGACCCAGTCCGTGTAATTGCTACCATCATCTTTCAACTTTGCTTTCTCAAGGAACACATTAAAATTCAACGGAACAACAGCACGGGCCATCTATCTACAATCAACATAGACAAGCAAAATACTATCAGGTACTAAGTTCATGATAAATTTAAGTTCAATTAATCATATTACTTAAGAACTCCCACTTAGATAGACATCCCTCTAATCCTCTAAGTGATCACGTGACCCAAATCAACTAAACAATGTCCGATCATCACGTGAGATGGAGTAGTTTCAATGGTGAACATCACTATGTTGATCATATCTACTATATGATTCACGCTCGACCTTTCGGTCTCCGTGTTCCGAGGCCATATCTGTTATATGCTAGGCTCATCAAGTTTAACCTAAGTATTCCGCGTGTGCAACTGTTTTACACCCGTTGTATTTGAACGTAGAGCCTATCACACCCGATCATCACGTGGTGTCTCAACACGAAGAACTTTCGCAATGGTGCATACTTAGGGAGAACACTTATACTTTGATAATTTAGTGAGAGATCGTCTTAAAATGCTACCGTCAATCAAAGCAAGATAAGATGCATAAAAGATAAACATCACATGCAATCAATATAAGTGATATGATATGGCCATCATCATCTTGTGCTTGTGATCTCCATCTCCGAAGCACCGTCATGATCACCATCGTCACCGGCGCGACACCTTGATCTTCATCGTAGTATCGTTGTCGTCTCGCCAATCTTTATGCTTCTACGACTATCGCTACCGCTTAGTGATAAAGTAAAGTATTACAGGGCGATTGCATTGCATACAATAAAGCGACAACCATATGGCTCCTGCCAGTTGCCGATAACTCGGTTACAAAACATGATCATCTCATATAATAAAATTTAGCATCATGTCTTGACCATATCACATCACAACATGCCTTGCAAAAACAAGTTAGACGTCCTCTACTTTGTTGTTGCAAATTTTACGTGGCTGCTACGGGCTTAGCAAGAACCGTTCTTTACCTACGCATCAAAACCACAACGATAGTTTGTCAAGTTGGTGATGTTTTAACCTTCGCAAGGACCGGGCGTAGCCACACTCGGTTCAACTAAAGTTGGAGAAACTGACACCCGCCAGCCACCTGTGTGCAAAGCACGTCGATAGAACCAGTCTCGCGTAAGCGTACGCGTAATGTCGGTCCGGGCCGCTTCATCCAACAATACCGCCGAACCAAAGTATGACATGCTGGTAAGCAGTATGACTTATATCGCCCACAACTCACTTGTGTTCTACTCGTGCATATGACATCTACGCATAAAACCAGGCTCGGATGCCACTGTTGGGGAACGTAGTAATTTCAAAAAAATTCCTACGCACATGCAAGATCATGGTGATGCATAGCAACGAGAGGGGAGAGTGTTGTCCACGTACCCTCGTAGACCGAAAGCGGAAGCGTTAGCACAACGCAGTTGATGTAGTCGTACGTCTTCACGATCCGACTGATCAATACCGAACGCACGACACCTCCGAGTTCAGCACACGTTCAGCCTGATGACGTCCCTCGAACTCCGATCCAGCCGAGTGTTGAGGGAGAGTTTCGTCAGCACGACGGCATGGTGACGATGATGATGTTCTACCGACGCAGGGCTTATCCTAACCACCGCTACAGTATTATCGAAGTGGACTATGGTGGAGGGGGGCACCGCACACGGCTAAAAGATCAATAGATCAATTGTTGTATCTATAGGGTGCCCCCCTGCCCCCGTATATAAAGGAGCAAGGGGGGAGAGGCGGCCGGCCAGGAGGGGCGCGCCAGGAGGAGTCCTACTTCCACCGGGAGTAGGACTCCCTCCCTTTTCCTTATTGGATTAGGAGTGGAGAGGGAAGGAGAGAGAGGGGAAAAGGAAAGGGGGGCGCCCCCCTCCTTGTCCAATTCGGACTTGGGGGGGGGAGGGGCGCGTGGCTGCCCCTTGGCCGCCTCTCCTCTTCCACCAATTGGGCCCATGAGGCACACTAACCTCCGGGGGGGTTCCGGTAACCCCCCGGTACTCCGGTATATATCCGATAACCCCCGGAACCATTCCGGTGTCCGAATATAGTCATCCAATATATCAATCTTCATGTCTCGACCATTTCGAGACTCCTCGTTATGTCCGTGATCACAACCGGGACTCCGAACAACCTTCAGTACATCAAAACATATAAACTCATAATATAACTGTCATCGAAACTTTAAGCGTGCGGACCCTACGGGTTCGAGAACTATGTAGACATGACCGAGACACGTCTCCGGTCAATAACCAATAGCGGAACCTGGATGCTCATATTGGCTCCCACATATTCTACGAAGATCTTTATCGGTCAGACCGCATAACAACATACCTTGTTCTCTTTGTCATCGGTATGTTACTTGCCCGAGATTCGATCGTCGGTATCTCAATACCTAGTTCAATCTCGTTACCGGCAAGTCTCTTTACTCGTTCTGTAATACATCATCCGCAACTAACTCATTAGTTGCAATGCTTGCAAGGCTTAAGTGATGTGCATTACCGAGTGGGCCCAGAGATACCTCTCCGACAATCGGAGTGACAAATCCTAATCTCGAAATACGCCAACCCAACAAGTACCTTCGGAGACACCTGTAGAGCACCTTTATAATCACCCAGTTACGTTGTGACGTTTGGTAGCACACAAAGTGTTCCTCCGGTAAACGGGAGTTGCATAATCTCATAGTCATAGGAACATGTATAAGTCATGAAGAAAGCAATAGCAGAATACTAAACGATCGTGTGCTAAGCTAACGGAATGGGTCAAGTCAATTACATCATTCTCCTAATGATGTGATCCCGTTTAATCAAATGACAACTCATGTCAATGGCTAGGAAACATAACCATCTTTGATCAACGAGCTAGTCAAGTAGAGGCATACTAGTGACACTCTGTTTGTCTATGTATTCACACAGGTATTATGTTTCCGGTTAATACAATTCTAGCATGAATAATAAACATTTATCATGATATAAGGAAATAAATAATAACTTTATTATTGCCTCTAGGGCATATTTCCTTCACTTCGTAGAATATGTAGGAGCCAATATGAGCATCCAGGTTCCGCTGTTGGTTATTGACCGGAGATGAGTCTCGGTCATGTCTACATAGTTCTCGAATCCGTAGGGTCCGCACGCTTAACGTTTGGTGACGATCAGTATTATGAGTTTATCTGTTTTGATGTACCGAAGGTTGTTCGGAGTTCCGGATGAGATCAGGGACATGACGAGGAGTCTCGAAATGTTCGAGACGTAAAGATCGATATATTGGAAGGCTATATTCGGACATCGAAAAGGTTCTGAGTGGTTCGGGTATTTATCGGAGTACCGGAGAGTTACGGGAATTTGCCGGGGAGTATATGGGCCTTATTGGGCTTTAGGGGAGAGAGGGAGGGGCTGCCGAGGGCAGGCCGCCCCCCCAAGGCCTAGTCCGAATTGGACTAGGGGGAGGGGCGGTGCTCCCTCCTTCTCTTCTCTTCTCTCTTCCCCTTCCTTCTCTCCTACTCCTACTACTTGGAAGGGGGGAATCCTACTCCCGGTGGGAGTAGGACTCCCCAGGGCGCGCCATAGTAGAGGGCCGGCCCTCCCCCTCCTCCACTCCTTTATATACGGGGGAGGGGCACCCCATAGACACACAAGTTGATCATTGATCTCTTAGCCGTGTGCGGTGCCCCCCTCCACCATAATCCACCTCGGTCATATCGTCGTAGTGCTTAGGCGAAGCCCTGCGCCGGTAGCTTCATCATCACCATCATCACGCCGTCGTGCTGACGAAGCTCTCCCTCGAAGCTCTACTGGGTCGTGAGTTCGTGGGACGTCACCGAGCTGAACGTGTGCAGATCGCGGAGGTGTCGTACGTTCGGTACTAGGATCGGTCGATCGTGAAGGCGTATGACTACATCAACCGCGTTGTCATAACGCTTCCGCTTTCGGTCTACGAGGGTACATGGACAACACTCTCCGCTCTCGTTGCTATGCATCACCATGATCTTGCGTGTGCGTAGGAAATTTTTGAAATTACTACCTTCCCCAACAGTCTTCATGTTCAAAACACGAATGGGAGTATGGTTTATGAGAAAACATGCAGTGGTGAAAGCATCACTCCAAAACTGAAACGGAACAGATGCATGGGCCAAAAGAGTAAGACCAGCTTCAACAATGTGACGATGCTTACGTTCTACTGAACCATTCTGCTGATGTGTATGTGGACATGCTAAATGGTGAGCGATCCCAAGCGACTGAAAGAAGGAGTTGAGGTTGCGATACTCGCCCCCCCCCCCCAGTCCGACTGCACATGAACAATTTTGTGCTTGAGAAGGCGTTCAACATGTTTTTGAAACTGAACAAAAATGTCAAACACATCAGATTTACGTTTAATAAGATAAAGCCAGGTAAAGCGACTATAAGCATCAACGAAATTGATATAATAATTGACAGAAGTCTGAGCAGGACCCCATATATCTGAAAACACAAGTTCTAAAGGATGTTTCACCTCACGACTGAACTCCGAAAAAGGAAGTTGATGACTCTTCCCCTGCTGACAAGCATCACACACTGCTACATCTTTATTACTCCATCCGTTCCAAAATAGATAACTCAACTTTGTACTAAAGTTAGTACAAAGTTGAGTCATCTATTTTGGAACGGAGGGAGTACTAGACAAGCTAGGAAGCTCATGACGACGCAAAACATGACGGACAATAGGTGTGGCGGGTGACCAAGACGAGCATGCCACTGTGACGGAGATACCCAAACTCCACTAAAAACGCGAGCGACGCCAGGATGCTCCAGACGGTAGAGGCCCTGGCACAGCCGCCCACTAAGAAGAATGTCCCTCGTGCCCCGATCCTTAATAAAAAGATCAAAATGATGAAATTCACAAAGCACATTATTATCACGTGTGAGTTTAGGAACTGAAAGAAGATTACGCGTCACAGATGGAACTCTAAGAACATTGCGAAGCTGAAGACTCCTATTGGCATGTTTAGTGAGAAGAGATGCTTGACCAATATGAGAGATGTGCATACCTGCTCCATTGGCGGTGTGGATCTTGTTGGAGCCATGATAGGGTTCACGAGTGTGAAGCTTCCCCATCTCGCTCGTCAGGTGCTCCGTCGCCCCAGAGTCCATGTACCAATGGGGATCGATGGAGTAGGACTGAGTGTGTCCTTGTTGCTTCTGCGGCGCCGGACGATCAGCCATGGCAACCTGACGGGCAAAGTTGCGTGTGTCCTTGTCGTCATTGCCAAGACCAAGAAAACTCCGCTGAAAGCGTTTGTGACACTTGGAGGACCAGTGCCCCTCAATGCCACACAACTGACACACGCGTCGACTACTGGCCCTGGTAGGGTTGCGGACGCAGGGGGAGCCGAAGATGACGAAGACGAAGCCGGGGGCGGACCCTTGGACGAGCTGCGACCACCCTTAGTGGCGGCATTCGCGGAGAGGGAGCCGTGACTGACCTTGGAGCGGCGCGCCTCGACACGCTGCTCGGTGAGGAGAAGGCGGGAGTAGACCTCATGTGTCATCATGGGAGTCGAGTTGCCCCGTTCGTTGATGATCTCGACCAAAGCATCATACTCCTCGTCGAGCCCGTTGACGACGAAGGAGTTGAACTCGGAGTCGGTGAGCGGCTGTCCAATAGAGGCCAACGTGTCAGCAAGGCCCTTGACCTTGTTGTAGAACTACGTGGCCGTGGAGTCAAGCTTCTCGCACTCGCCAAGCTGACGACGGAGCGCAGAGACACGAGCCTGAGACTGCGCCGCAAACGAGCGCTCAAGGATGGTCCAAGACTCATGAGACGTCTTGGCGAAGACAACAAGCCCGGCGACAGCCGGAGAGAGCGACCCCTGGATGGAGGAGAGGTTTGCCTGGTCCAGCCCCGTCCAAACACGGTGAGCCAGATTGTAGACCGGACCGTGCATGTTGTCCACCAGCGCGGGGGGCAAGGGAGAGAGCCGTCGACGTAGCCAAGCAGGTAATGGCTCCCAAGGAGCGGAAGAACCTGCGCACGCCAGAAGATGTAGTTGTCCGACGACAACTTGATGGTGATAAGGTGGCCGAAGTGAAACGGCGGCGGCGGCGACGGTCCCATCGAGGAGACGGCCTGGGGTGAGGGCACCATAGAGGCCGTCAGCGCGACCGGGGACGCGGCCGGAGGAACAAAGGGCGCGGGGGCAGATGGCGCCGCAGCCGGGCCCGACGCCGACAGCCCCGCCATCAAGGCGGACTCGGGCGCCACCGGCGGTAGCGACGGGGTAGCACCCGCAGGAGAAGAGGCGGACGACGCAGCAGCGGTGTGCACCGCAAGCTCGCACCCGAACGACGAGGACGCTGGAGGAGTCGAGAAGAAGGAGCCTACGCTCCGGGTCCCGAGCGGGGCCGGCACATCGGCGGCGTCCAGCGGGAGGGACAGCGGCGCCGCGAGGGAGGCCGGCAAGAAACCCGCGGTGGTGGAACCAGACGTGGCGGCGCTCGACATGGCGGCGACGCGATCGGGAGCGGCAGCTGTGATGACGGCGGCGGCGGCGGTGCGGGTATTAGGGTTTAGCGGAAGCGATCGTAACCTAGCGTGATACCATGTGAGACAATAGGTTTTGGGGGAACCGGCACAACCCTCTAGGGGTGGCCTATCACATATATATAATGAGTGGAATACAACGTTACAATATACACGTGTAAATACAGAGGCTATACAGTCTAACACATAGCTCGTATAGACGCGGTCCGTGCTTTGTCATAAAGCGAGCCAAAAGCCTGTTTCAACAACTTTGTGCGTTTGGTTGGTTTGTGTGTGCACACGGCCCATGAATTCCATTTAATTTATTTGTTAATAGTAGAGAATTAGTAGGCTCATATTTGGTTCAATTATGAAGGAAGAATTTCATTTTTTATTGTTTATCACTCCTTTTTTTGTGTTGCTTGATACAGTTCAAACATATCTATTTCTTTATTCTTTCATGTTATGTTTATGTCATTTTGGCATAGTTTTGACACCAATTTTTATTTTTTTTTATTTTTTATGGAGATAAATTTCTTGCAAGCTAGTACCTTGAGTGGGGAAGCATGTGGCAGTTCCTGGCAGGTTGTCCTCGTTAAGGCGGTTCTCACCTTTGTGGCCATCTACTGCCTCGCTCGCCCTTGTAGCCGAGGTGATGAAGAGGATCTATGCTTTAAGATGTGCCTTCCTTTGAGCGGGCTGCAATAAGGTCACAGTGGTAAATGCAAGATTATCCGGGAGTGGGTGTGTCGACCAAAGATCATGAGGGGTCTCGTAGTTTTGAACTTGAGAAGGTTTGTCACGGCCTGTTGCCTTAGATGGCTTTGGTTCGAGTGGACTGAGACATCCAAGCCCTGGTGGTTGGGAACGACGCTAGGGCAAAATTCTGGAAGTCACCTGGCTGAATGGTTTGAAGCCAAAGGACAACGCACCATTTTTTAATATTTGTAGAAAGAAGGGTAGCACAGTGCAAAAATCTCTCCATGATAACTTCGGGGTCACTCAAATCGACATGGTGGATGGCATTACCATTCACCACATCCAGGAGTTTGCCATCCTTTGGGAGATGTTGGATGGTACCGATGTTGACAATGGCACTAGCAACGCGATCACGTGGAAGTTCAGGGATAACGGTTTGTTGGTGCAATTCGAGGGGCTCACCATCACGCGCTATGCCACGGTTGTTTGGAAGGTGTGGACTACTCCAAAATGTAAATTCTTCGCTTGGTTTATCATCCACGATAGAGTTTGGACAGACGATAGATTTCACCTTAAGGGATGTCCGAATTGCGGCTTATCCCAACTAACCTCAAGAAACATCGACCCACCTTCTTTTTTAATGTTGGTTTGGAATGCGGTGAAGGCGTGGGTGACATCATGATGAGTGAATATACAAGCATGGTCACGGGCTCACGGTGAAAGATTGGTGGACCAGCATCGCTATCCAAAGATCTCCAAATCGGAAAGCATTGTCCTCCATCATGATGCTTATATACCTAAGAAGTGTGCGAGGAGCGAAATGCTAGGGTCTTTCAAACACCTCTACCCCAACTATGATCATTGTTGACAAAATCAAAGAGGAGGCACAGTTGGGGGTAGTTGCGGGCACTAGGCGCTCGAGTGATGTATTGCCCCACGAGTAGTTTTGTTAGGGGTACAAAACACCCATTAGAACTCGGATATCACACGCTCCTTACAAAGAATTTCCTGCAATTGTGTGGGGGCATCAGCCATCATGATATGGTCCCATGAACTCTTGTATGTGCATCTACACCATGAGCCAATGTGTTGTCTTCCCTAATGACCGCTATGACACTCCATGAAGTGAAACTCTTAACTATGTCATGTATGTTAGCAATGATCGGTAAACCAGCTGGTCGAGAATAAACATCATGTTGTAGTTCCTTCGCCACCATTGCGCAACCAGTCTCTATCAGGACAAGCCCCTCATAGATGACAGCTAGCTCATTCAGGTCTATCAGTATTCCCAAGCTTATGTCTCCTCAACTATGTTGCATACTCCAATGCCGCGCGCAATCGACATGATCACCTCCCCTCTGCAGTTCCTAGCGACTGCACCAGCCTATCCCTTCCATGGATGAGTGAGGAATGATGCATTAGAGTTATGTTTGATTAATTCCTAGATAAGAGTAGTTGTCTTGTTTCGCCGCCTTGTGACTTTGTCTTAAACCTCTAGCTTCCCCTTAATTAATGAAATGGCAAATCTTTTGCCCCCTTTCAAAAATATTCGCCCGCAACCATTTCTGTAAATGTTGCGCGCGCGCCACGGATGGACGGATGCACCGGAAGAGTATGCCATCATCTCAGTTCTCAGGCGTGGTACGCATGATTGACAACGGATTTGATAGTGTGCTGCTTCCGGCGAGTCTTGGCTGAAGAAATTACGTGTCATGCATGCTTGCTACGGGCATCGGCCATTCGCCCCCACGCACGCACACATGGCCCTGTCCCACGTACCACTGGATCATTTCATTTCATTTCACCCGTCAGATATGTCCGAATTCCGTCGCCATCGGTCCAAATTAAGCAACCGAGCCCCATCTCCGATGGTCACGTCGTACCTCCCTAGCCTAGTGGCAGTGGAACAGCGCATGCACTTTACTTTGGAGTTTCGGCCATGTAGCTAGCTCACACGCGGTGCGTGATTCCTACCCGATCGAGAGCCAGGACCAGTGGTACGTAGCCATGGCGTGTTTTAGTCGACGCGCGCGCGCGCACACGGGCCGATGCATGGCATCCACACCTACGCGCCGACGCGTCCGAGCCACAGCCCATAGCACCCGTCGGCCGTGCTAGCGAGCGAGCTCGGCGCCGGAAAGGCATCGTCTCATTCTTTTCGTACGTCCATACGGCGGGGACATACGTACATACGTGCTTGACTTCCAGCCAAGGAAAACGGCACGGCACGGTCCGGTCCATCTCTCTGCTCCTTTCGGCGAGTGGCCCATGCACCATGCATGCAACGCGACGCAGCGGAGCGAGTGGAGTGCCCCCAGATAGACAGAGATGCCCTCCTCGCGTCGCGCTTTTCGCCTCGAGACAGTTGCCCCAACCAGAGGTACAGTATTGCACACGCCACGCGCGTCGTCGTTTTTTCGCCTATCCATCGGGGTCCATTCGGACGTCCATCCAGATCTAGTACGCTAGCTGCGCCTTCCTTTTCTTCTAGAGAGAGATCAGAGGCTGATGAAGAGGCTTCTCCGGTGTGCTCTGTGTTGTGGTGATGATGTGATGTGCCGAGATCGATGGATGGATGGTTGCGGTGCCAGAATTATTGGCGCACGAAGAATGCATGGGCACGGAGAGGGGCGGTGTCTTGGCGCACACGTTCGGATCGATCGATTGATCAGGGAGGTGGTTTTCAGTTTACTTTCGTCACGCACAATCTAGCACGTAGCCAGGAACTGGTCATGAAGGTCGATAAGTGGCCGAGAAATGCCCGCGCAAGCAAGCATGCTCCCTTGATCCCTTCCTTCGTGCCTACCTGGCACCTGCAGCCGCAGGCAACACCTTTTTGTGGGTGCAGTGCAGTGCCAACCGAACGGCGACGTCGACCGGTAGAAACTGCGCCTGTGCTGGGGGTTGATAGGTCGTTCGGTTTGATCTTATACTGTACGTACTACTGTACTACGTGTAATCTGAAAGACGCTAATGTGCTAACACTGCAACACATAGTCAACACGCAGCACAGCCCGTCTTGTTGCAAAAACGCAAAGTCGTACATGTACGCTCTGAAAGCTAGGAAAGGCACATACATATATCGTCGACCGCACCAATTCAAAAGCATCGAAATGAGGATGCGCGTCCATATACATGTATCGCCTGCACCAACTCCAGAGCATTGAATCCCCCATAGCATCTGCATAAGTACGTATGTACGTACGGGTCTGATGTCTCACTCACAGCATGATACGTGTGTGTGTAAGTATTTGTTTTTTTTTGTCTCATCCTTTTTCTTCTTCTAATCTAATTCTAATGTGTTTGATCGACATCGACCGACGTAAGCGCCCGAGCCACAGCAACGTCGACATTGCTAGCTCGGAGCGGAGAGAAAAGCTAAAGCCACCAGGTGCGCCCGCCGAAAATGCCTCGTTTCATTCTTTTCGTACTACGTACATATGGCTAGGATATATACGTACGTGCTTGACTTCCAGCCAACGAAAACGGCAGGCAGAGCCTCTCTTGCTCCTTTCGGCGAGTGTGGCCATGCATGCAATGCAACGCGACGCAGTGGAGTGCCACCAGATAGATACTCCCTCCGTTCTGTAAAATGTATAAGATCATTCTTGATTGCTAGTGTAAGAAATAATTTTATATTTTGGGACGGAGTAGATACCATCGTCGCGTCGCTTTGGATCTTTTTTTTCTTTCTCCTCGAGACAGTTACCCAACCAAACAAACAGTGGCATACAAGCCGCGTGCGTCGTCGTCGTTTCGCTTTGCCTGTCGACCGGGATCCATTCACACATCCGGATCCAGCACGCTAGCTGCTGCGCCTTCGTTTTCTTCTAGAGACAGAGTTTAGAAGGTAATGAAGAGGCTGCTTCTCCGGTGTACACTAGCTCTCTTTTGCGATGATGAATTGATGATGTGATGCGCTGAGATCGATCGATCGATGGATGCGATGCCAGAATTATTGGCACACGAACCCCTAAAAAACAAAAGAATTGGCACACGAAGAATTGGCACGGAGAGGGACTGGGGACGAATGGTGTGCTACGTGTCTTGGCGCACACGTTCAGATTATTGGTTGGAGGAATTGATGGTTTCCGGCTTAGTTTCGTCACGCACAATCTAGTACGTGATCAGGAACTGGTCATGACTCATGAAAATCGATCCATACGAGTACTGGTTGAGAGCGAGAGATGCCCGAGCAAGCATGCATGATTCCTGCCTACCTGCGCCCGCAGGTAACTCGGTGTCAAGCGGACAACGACGTCGGCCAGTAGAAACTACGCCATTGTTGGGGGCCTTGGGGGTTGATAGATCTGCAACGACGCTAATACTACTAACACACATAGTAGTCAACATGCACTGCATGCGTGTGTGTGTTTCCGCGAAGCTAGCTAGCACCCCGTCTTGCAAAGACGCGAGCAGAGTCGTACATGTACGCTGTTTTTTTTCGAAAAGGGAGACTCCCTGGCCTCTGCATCTGAACGATGCATACGGCCAATCTATTAAATAAGTAAATAGGTTCAACAAGGTCTTAAAGTCTCAAAACAAAAATAAGGGTGCGTTTGGATCCAAAGTATTTTTGCAGTTTTCTGAAAATACTGTGGTTTCTGAAATAACTTTGGTATTAAATACTTTGAGGTGATTCCCATACCAAGGTATCTATCATACTGTGGCTTTTTTGCTGTATTTAAGAAAGAGGTCAGGACCTCTTTTTTATAAACTGAACTGAGAGAACGCGTCGCCTGGTCTACGTCCAAAGTTGATAAAATGAGATACGAAGTGCGTCTGATTATTAGGTGCTTCAGGTTTGGTAGTTAGTTTCTCTACAGAGACGGCACGCTCTTGAGTATATCCATTGGTCGTTGGAGCACTTGTATGCAGCAGGCTAAAAGCTAACTACCCAATCGATTCTACGTGCATATAATGCTGCATGCATTGGGCGTCGTTTCTACATGCAGATCAGCTCCATGAGTATAGTTGAGCAGGGCGCAGCGAGTCAAAACAACACTTGCCAAACTCATCGGTGGTTTTGTCAAAACTGAGAAAAACTATGGTTTGTAGAAACCGAAGTATTCATTGCCCACACATTTAGAAACTGAGGTTTTGGATTACTATGGTTTTTTCAAAAACAGAGCTGCCAAACTAAGCCTAAAGGAGTGCTCACCAAGAGCCAAAAAGGCGAAAAATAAAGTCGCCACAAAAAGCCACGACCGGCTGGCATAAGAAAGATAGGTAAACTAATTGCCTATCCTATTACATGACCGCCATCCAAACCGGTTGAAAATATCCCGTGCTACCATCTCCCAGCAGATAGATCCAGTAACCAAACGCTTACTGGCCTCCGTCGGAGTGAGTAGCGACCACATACGGATCAACGCAGTGCCTCGGAAAATAACCTGCAAAAAATGAATATTTGTTGTTCTGTTAAAAACCAAATCATTTCTGCAGTTCCAGACTACCCATAGTAAAGCACAAACTCCTGCACGAATGTGTCTCGCTGTTTCGGGCCCTATCCCGTTAAGCCACGTTCCAAATAACGTGTTGACAGAACTCGATGGAGTGATGTTAAATGCAATATGGACTGTCCGCCAGAGAACTTTGGCTAACAGGCAATCAAGAAAAAGGTGTTTGATAGTTTCATCCCGATCACAGAAGCTACACCTAGTAGGTCCTGTCCAATTACGCTTTGCCAAATTGTCCTTGGTTAAAATTACTTGTTTATGGACAAACCACATAAACACTTTGATTTTTAAAGAAACTTTAACAACCCAAACATGTTTGGAACTAGGAATCGAGCTTGAATTGATAACATCAACATACATTGATTTAACTGTAAACTCTCCAGACCTAGTAAGTTTCCAGCGTAATTTATCGGGCTGTTGGGATAGCTGAACCTCCATCAGTCTACCTACTAGATGGAGCCATTCTTCCCAACGGTTGCCAATTAGCATCCTTCTGAACTGCATATTAAGGGGGGTGGATTGAAGTACCGTTGCAACGAATGCCTCACGTCGTTGAACAATACGATACAGAGACGGGTATTGAATGGCAAGGGGGTCTCTCCGAGCCAAGTATCCTCCCAGAATCGCGTGCTAGCGCCGTTGCCAATAATAAACTTTGTCCTATTAAACAAGGTTAATTTGACTTTCATAAGCCCTTTCCAAAAGGGTGAGTGAGTCGGCCTTGCTGTCACCTGAGACAAAGTTTTGGAATGAAGCGCCCAAGTGGCATCAGTCTCTACCGATAGTACATGTACGCTGTGAATGAAAGAGAAATGCACATACATGATACGTCGTCGACCGCGCAAATTCAAAAGCGTCGAGACGACGGTTGCGCGCCCATGTCATCCATATATCACCTGCACCAACTTCTCTTCTGACTAAACCCCCCTACAGCGTCGTGGTAGGATCTGCGTGTACACCAATTTTTCTCTCCTACGGGTCTCGCTCACAACATGGTTGATGTGTATGTCTAATTATGTATGTATTTAGACAATAGGTGCATATGCACCTTAGGAGCCATTGTCAATTTCCGGATTTTCCTGTCTTTTTTCTTCTTCTCCATGGCATGCATGTGGCAGGAGGAAGAGCGATCGAGTGGGCACGCATGCAGTGATACATAGTCAAAACGCTCATGCACGCGATGCGTGCCTGCGGAGAAACAATCCTTGCACCCTTTTGACTTCTCTCCTGCGGTGCGTACACATAAAATATTATGATCGATCGATCGATCTGTCTGTGTTAGTTACGGCAGTTTGAAAAACAGACAAAACCAGCTAGGTATGCACGTCACGGCATCACGTGATCAATTAAGATCCAAGGCTACATGGAGCAATCGATTGCGTTCGAGACTTTGAGTACGTGTGTCTCCTCTCCGGTGCCGTGAGTTGGTATACCAAGTGAACTCGGTGCACACATGGGAGAAGAGAAGAGAAGAGAAGCCGTTAATTCTTCGTCCCCGGTCTCAGCAAGGAACCCGTGCTGTCGTCGCCTTCTCTTACTAATGCCGCAAGAAGATGCAAGCAACTAGGTATTTTATACTTATCAAAATGTCCTGTGTCCAGATACTGACGGCGACCTGTATCTGACAGGTGTATCATACAGTGGTGTACTAGAGTGACCCAATTGAGGGCAACTAATTAATCTCTCCTCGTGTTAGCAGTAAACCTCAAGTTAACATAAGCAATTAGTCTATTCAAAAAAAACTTCAGCTGGTCCGTAGTACAAGTTCTAGAAACTCTCGCAAACACGTACTCAGTGTACTGCAATCAACCCTAGCTACGAAAAGTAAGCGACAGGATAGCTTCGAGGGATAGGCGGTAGGTCCGCCGTCTCCCTCCATGAGGAGAGGGAGGAGGAGAAGAGGATCGGATCGGCCGGAGGCTCAGGCGTCACGAGACTCCCTACCAACTGCTACATCACGACATCTATGCAGTATGTAACTATGTGCAGCTTTCATCGCCACATATCTTATCACTCGCATGATCCTTCCTCTGCAATTCTCTCTAGCTTGGCTTCCCTGGCTAACTAACCAGTCAGCTTCCTGCGTTTGGAAGATAGATTGATAGATAAACACTGCTCCCATCGGAAGGTACAACCACAGCCCAAAGATATAAGCATGGTTTTATGGCTCTGATGGCATCTCGCACCTGATGGATGGTCATGGATGGATGGATCATATTCTGCCGCACAAGAAAGTGTTCTAGATGCATGCATGCACGCACGCTTCCTCCTGATTAATTAAGCTGATCGGCAAAGAGATGATTAAGAAGGGGTTGAAAGGCTACATGCCACCTTGCCGCTAGGGTTCTTGACATGCATGGCTCAAACTCAAGGTGGTAGGTGCCGGCTCATGCTTGCTCCCTGGCATGGACACAAAATTTTATTCCTGGTGATCGGAGTTCTTCTTTAATTAATGTGGTAGACATACACGAGGGTAGGATATGTTTGTTGGTGATTCTTCAGTATCCGTGGAGATACGCATGTATCTCTGTGGGTGTACAGGGATCAATCCTCATTACTCTCAAACACGACATCAGAATGTTTTCTCTGAATCTGTCGGCTTGATCACTTTTCATGGTTACAGATTGGATTATCTTAGCTTGATTATACGATTTTTTTTATAATTAGAGACTATCTTTCGTTTGATTTAGTCAATCGTCATACATTCATATTCATATACTACACTGGACAGAATGCCGGCCATTTCCTTTTGGAATACGTCATACGGACTCCTTCAATGGACCGACTGCTTGCTTGACATTTGAACGGAGGTGGAAAAGTATTGTATGCGCGTATACACGCTAACTAAAAAGGGATGGAATAGTCCTAATTATACAAATATGGATTTAATCAATCATGATTGATTCTTCTTTTTCTTTGCCTGAAAAGCAGGGGCATTATGCTTATATTTTAGTGCAAATGTCCAATCAACCTAACTCCATTAGCAACATTCTTTAGCATATAATAGTCATTGATTATTAGCAGAGACTCGCAATGTCAATGCCTCGCCTTCGTAGCTTGCATCAGATCAGCAAACATGATACAGTGTTGCGGATCAACAACCTCATTATGGTAGGTGTGTTGGGAAGGCTCAGGAGTCAGGACCCAGCAGGCAAATCCACTGTGAACATTAGAAAAGACAGTTAGCTCCGCACTCCAATCTGCAGTTCCGCAACTGTTAGCGAGTTTTATCCTTTTTAGTGTGTCCACCCAACTGCCTTTTAGCACAAGTGTCCATTATTGTGGTGCCGTAAGTGACCGTAGTACTTCGATGAGAACATACATGAAAGCCTAGTAAACCGGGTTAAGAGTATCAACAGCCGGGCGCCCCAAATCCTTTTAAAACATCCGGGCGGCCCGCCTGGTCACTAACCGGTCATGAAAAATTGACCTAGACGGGCGCCTCAAACGAGTCTCAACCGTCTGGGCTGACCGGCACTCCTCATATCCAACTCAAATATGGGTCGGATATGGGGCGCTCGGGCACGTCCGCCACGTCGGCCTGGCCCGCAATGACCCCACTCCAGCCCCCACAAATATATGACGACCAACGAGCAAACTCTAGTCAAACTCGGTCTGTACTCACTCGACCTCTCCACTTCTTCCCCAAATTCACTTCGTCTTCCCCCGCTCGTCATGTCCGGCAGTGAATCCGACCTACTGGAGTGGCTCAAGGCCGCCGGGGATTTCGATGGCTCGTCGGCGCCCGACGAGGAGGAGCTAGCGCTCCGCATTGTCCTCCGCCGGTCGTTGCTGGATCGAGGCAGCAGCTCCTCTTCCAGGGTGTCGGCGACTGGCTGGGTGGGGAGCAGTAGCTCTGCGGCGCCTCGCGCTCGTCCGACGCGCTCCCTTCCGGCCCTTGCCAGGTGGCACCCAGCACCACCCGCACCTGCCCCTCCTGGGCGCCACTAGGTGTTGTTGCCGGTGGAACCGCGGCTGAAGTCCGTGGGCCGCGCGTATCGACTCACAAAGAAGCGGGTTGCGGAAGCGGCTAACAGCCGCGGATCCAAGGGAGGATCGAGAAGATCCGCGCCACAGCCACTTCCCCCGGCGACAACGGCGAGGACCTCCGCACCGCCATCCGCCGCTCGTACACGTCCGTGAAGACGGGCACCCGCCGTCGTCGCCGCAAAGATGCGAAGGCGCTCCGCGTGGCGCTTGAGGAGTTAGAGCGGTTGGCGAGGCAGCGGGCGACAGTGGCGGAGAGAGTCGCATGGCTCCGGGAGGAGCAGTACCGCGAAGCCCGTTGCAAGGCGGGCATCATCATCTTGTCGCCCTTCTCCTTCCGCTCCAGAAAGCGACAACAACAACGCGCCCGGAACAGCTGACACCGACGCCTACGCCGAGTCCAGCCGCCGAGACCCCAAGGGGAAGCATCCGGCATGGAGGAAGTGCTGAAATCTCCTCCCCTGCCGGTTTTAGTTGATTTTTAGTACTGTAAGTGATGAACTCGGCCGACATCTTTTGTATCGGACTATGTTATCGATATCGGATTGCTATATTCTATGATCAAGTACGTAGAAACACCGTTTATGAATTTGGGGTAAGACAAATGAGGGATGCGGCTGTGGAACAGAAGAAATGAGGTTTGCCCGGTCACCTTCAGCGGACGCGTCCGGACGTGTCTGCGGGTGTATAGGGGGTCAAGTTAGGTGACCGCGGTTGTAGATGCTCTAACACTACACATTGTAAAAGCAGACGTCCAAAATTGTTGTGTAACTTGGGTTCTTCTCACGATGAAGAGGCCGAAACAGCTATTTCTCACGATTTAGGTTGCCCTGCCGCCGCGCCAGACCGCCGCCGCCTAAGCGTACCATCAGGAGACGCGCCGCCCCGCACAGGATTGCCTCCGGGAGGGGGAAAGTAGGGGCCGCCGCCGGGGCCGCCTAAGGCAAGCCCGGCACCGCACGCTGGTGACGGCGGGGGAGAGGTGGCGAGGGAGGGCCTCTGGGCAGGGGGATGGAAGCGTGGCCGATCGCTCGCGGGAGACGACGCGGTCGCGAGGGGGAAAGGGAAAGTCAACTAACCCCGACTTGGGATGTCAAAACAACTCCACTGTGAATATTAGAAAAGACAGTTAGCTCCGCCCTCCAATCTGCAGTTCCACAAATGTTAGCGAGTTTTATCCTTTTTAGTGTGTCCACCCAGCTGCCTTTTAGCACAAGTGTCCATTATTGTGGTGCCGTAAGTGTCCGTAGTACTTCGATGAGAAAATACATGAAAGCCTAGTAAACTGGCTTAACACTACGCAATGTAAAAGTAGACGTCCAAAATTGTTGATCAACTTGGATTCTTCTCACGATGGAGAGGCAGAAACAGCTATTTGTTATGTTGTCCGGACTTGCTAATTTTCCTGAGCAATGAAAACAAACATTACAGTTCCGAAAATCTATCTCTGCACCCGAGCTCATCTGCACCCGCGCTGACGAATAAAATCAAAACAAATACTAAGAAAATACAAAAAAATCCTTTTTTTGTGTGTAGTAGACAATTTGAAGCGTGAGGTCTGCTTCAATTTTCAAATCATTTGGACATCTGAGGAGCTATCAGCAAAAAAGACAAATTTGGGGTCTGTAAAAATGTTTACTGTTCATGTACTGTTTTGGCCCGATTTGTCTTTTTTGCTGAGAGCTGCTCAAATGTTCAAATGACTTGAAATTTGGAGCGGCCTCATGCATCAAATTTCTACCGCACAAAAAAAATTGAATTTTTTTAATTTGTTTTGAATTTTTTACGAATTTTTCTAACCGGGTGCAGATGAGTCTGGGCATCGAAACGCCCTACTCATACAGTTCTACTCTTTTTTTAATAAGTGGACCATTTTTCATCGCAAGGTGAGCATTTTTAAAGAATTGTATGAACAAAATTGTGAAGTTGACTAAGAATTAGTTAAATCTCAGTTGACCGAGACTGGAAAATTAGTTAACTTATATCGTTTGCTAATATTCAAATATCTGCTCCGATAGTAAAGGAGAGTTGAGCCTTCACGATTTGCAGGATTCCAAACACACATAAATAGGAGAAACTTAGGATTGCAATGTCATGTCCAGACTGAATATGCATCGATTCCGTCGCAAAAAAGCAAAGGAATATTTTCATGAGATGGGATGAGTCCATGGATATTTATTTTCCTATGAAAATATAGACTATTCAGTCTCACAAAATCAAACAACGCGTGTTGGAGAAAATTCCCAGAGCCCCACCCGTCGGGCCATCGTTCCGATGCCCGCCGGCCACATAGCGTCCCCGGTCGCCAGGTGCCGGCCCCTGTTTCGTCTGTTGATGCGCCGCTTCCGGGCCGTTCGCGCCCAGCTTCGGCGGATCTGGAACCCGAAAACGACGGTTGGATTGAGGTGCGCAATCGCCGTCGCCAGCGCCGTTATGCGGATGCGCTCTTCGTCAGTCATCCGCCTGTTTCCAAGCCTAGGATTCCTCGATGGTTGCGGGGTCGCTGTTTTAAATGCCTGGAGTCGGGGCACGTGAAGGATAAGTGCGCCGGCGAGATTCGATGCCATCTTTGCTGGACTCCAGGCCACATTGCTCGCAACTGCTCCCCATTCCGCGCCCAGCGTAGCGCTGCTCCGCCGCCTCAGGCGCCTGCTGCGACCGCTGCCCGCCGGCCCTCGCCTGAAAACTCCGCCTCGCACGCTCCACCCCCACCCTTGAGCATGGCGCACTACCCTCCTCTGGCTGGCCACCGCTTCCCCGGCGAGTTGTACACCCACGGGGATCCAGATCTGCGGCCGGAGAGGGGGGTGGCATCTTCTCCCGCACATCCGGCATGGAGGCGCTGGAAGCGGACTTCCGCAACAGGGCCCTGCTTGCTTCGGTGCAGGGGAGGAGGCCGGCGGTCTCGCCAGAGGCTCTGGTCCAGACGCTGGGCCGGATCTGTGGGGTTGAGCGCAGTTGCGTGCGGGTGGAGGTCACTCATCCGGCCGATTTCTTCCTGCATTTTGCATCCACGGAGGACTGCGAAAGGGTCTTCCAGTGCAGAGGCCAGATCCGGTGCGCAGGAGCGCCTATTGCCTTTCAGCGCTGGCATCGGAGTGCGCAAGCTTCGAGCGGCAAGCTCGACTTCTTCTGCAAGATTGGCATCGAGGGCCTCCCGGCGAGCGCGTGGGAGGAAGGTGTGATTGGCCAGCTCATGAACAGCCTTAAAGGCCAGTTAGTCAAGATTCTTCCCCAAGAGGATAGGTGGCAGCTAAACGTCACTGCTTGGATGAGGAATCCTTCCGGCATCCTGAAGATCTACGACTTTGAGGTCCCGGAGCCGGTGGGGCTTCCGAACACGGTCAATCCAGATTGGCCGGTGGCGCCCCCTTCTCCAGCGCCCCCAACGGAGAGGCTCACCTTGATTCACCACCTGACCATTCATGTGTTGGATGTGGTGGATAGGACGGTGCCATATTTGCAATTCAACCCCAATTTCGAGCCAGAGGAGGACGAAGATCTTACAAGGAGGCACGATTACTCGCGTGACTGCATAAGGGGCAGGATTGATGGCACGGGCAGGGGAGATACTCCTCGTTCTGGTGGTCATCCTTTTGGCGGCACTGGTGGTCTAGGCATTGCGGGTGATTGGGGCGGGCGTCGTGTGAACGGCTTGCTCGCTCCGGCAGGGGGCATTCCACATCCCTCTCTGCTGGCGGGTGGCTCGGAGCCGGGTCGCTGGGTTGAGTCGTCTCCGCCAGTGTCCATCGACCGGTCGCCAAGGCTTTCACCGTCCGGGGAGCGTCGGACGCCTCCGGCCTCTTCGGGGACGGCCGTGGGCTGTGCTGCCGGCTCTGCGGCCACTACGGCTGCGGGCTCTGCGGCACTTGTGGACACGCCGGGGTCCCTTGCTTCGGCTGCCGCTACGTTGGTGGGCTCGGCGACCGGGCGCGCCACCCCGCTGGTGGGTCGTGGGCTGTTCTGGCGTGTCCTGCTGTCTCGCTCCCCGAGCCTGCCGCGCTCTCCTCGATCGGTATGCTCTACGGCAGTCGGCTCTGCGGCATGGGGTCGCACCCCGGATCTTGCATCGGCGTTGAAACTATGCATCTCGCCACCTCGCCGCCTTTCGTTCAGCCCGGAGAAAACCGCGGAGGACATGATCAGGAGGGCGTCAGTCGGGCTGCAAGACGCGCTGGCCAGCTCGGACGAGGAGGAAGGTGGTGGCGTGCGGGGACGGGATTTGGATGCCGACATGCTGTCCATGGCCGATGGCTTGCCGCGCATTCAGACCACCAACAGGCCTGTCAGCCCTTTGGGCAGCAACTCCAGCACGGTGTGTACTCCGTTCGTCGTTCCGTTGGAGCCTCATCAGTTGCTGCCTCCAGCTGCGTCTGTGCCGCCGCCGGAACCAGCCTTGGGTGTGATGGTCGGACCCAAATCGGTGTACGCCCACGATGCGGCTATATCTCCCACGTGTCGAGGCACGACTTAGAGGCATAACCGCATTGTGGTTTTGTCGCAAGAAGGGTCATCTTCACACAATCCCATGTAATGAACAAGAATGGGACAACGACAGTTGGCTTACAATCGCCACTTCACACAATACATAAATATAATTCATACATCATCCAAAATCCACACATAGACCGACTACGGTCAAATCCAAATGAAAATAAGATAACCCCAAATGCTAGATCCCCGATCGTCCCAACTGGGCTCCACTACTGATCATCAGGAAAAGACACATAGTAACGACCACGTTCCTCATCGAACTCCCACTTGAGCTCGGTTGCGTCAACTGCACTGGCATCATCGGCACCTGCAACTGTTTTGGTAGAATCTGTGAGTCACGAGGACTCAACAATCTCACACCCGCGAGATCAAGACTATTTAAGCTTATAGGAAAGGATGGTGTAATGAGGTGGAGCTGCAGCAAGCACTAAGCATATATGGTGGCTAACATACGCAAGTGAGAGCGAGAAGAGAGAAGCAGCGGAACGGTCGTCATCTAGTAATGACCAAGAAGTGATCCTGAACTCCTACTTACGTCATGCATAACTCAAACCGTGTTCACTTCCCGGACTCCGCCAAGAAGAGACCATCACGGCTACACACACGGTTGATGTATTTTAATAAGTAAAGTGTCAAGTTCTCTACAACCGGACATTAACAAATTCCCATCTGCCTCATAACCGCGGGCACGGCTTTCGAAAGATAATACCCTGGAGGGGTCTCCCAACTTAGCCCATTATAAGCTCTCATGGTCAACGAAGGATAAACCTTCTCCCGGAAAGACCCGATCAGTCTCGGAATCCCGGTTTACAAGACATTTCAACAATGGTAAAACAAGACCAGCAAAGCCACCCGAATGTGCCAACAAATCCCGATAGGAGCTGCACATATCTCGTTCTCAGGGCACACCGGATAAGCGAAGCGTACAGGTACCAACATAACCCAAGTTGCCAAGGGACGGTCCCGCACGGTGCTCTAGTTTGGACCAGCACTCAGAGGAACACTGGCCCGGGGTTTAAATAAAGATGACCCTCGGGCTCGCGAAAACCCAAGGGAAAAGGCTTAGGTGGCAAATGGTAAAACCAAGGTTGGGCCTTGCTGGAGGAGTTTTATTCAAGGCGAACTGTCAAGGGGGTCCCATAAATCACCAACCGCGTAAGGAACGCAAACTCAAGGAACATAATACCGGTATGACGGAAACTAGGGCGGCAAGAGTGGAACAAAACACCAGGCATAAGGCCGAGCCTTCCACCCTTTACCAAATATATAGATGCATTAATTAAATAAGAGATATTGTGATATTTCAAAATATCCATGTTCCAACATGGAACCAACTTCAACTTCACCTGCAACTAGCAACGCTATAAGAAGGGCTGAGCAAAAGCGGTAACTTAGCCAAACAACGGTTTGCTAGAAAAAGGATGGTTAGAGGCTTGGCATGGCAAAATCTGGGAGGCATGATATAACAAGTGGTAGGTAGCGCAGCATGGCAATAGAACGAACAACTAGCAAAGCAAAGATAGAAGTGATTTCGAGGGTATGGTCATCTTGCCTGCAAGGTTCTCAGAGTTGTCGAAAGCTTGATCCTCGTAAGCGTACTCAACAGGTTCCTCGTTCACGAACTCGTCTCCCGGCTCTACCCAATACAAGAACACAAGCAACGGAACCACAATCAATCACGGGAAATGCACAAGCAACATGATGCAATACATGCATGATATGCGGGATATGATATGCGATGCATATGCGTGCTCCGGAAGAAAAATAATGAGCAAGGCAGTAACTTGGCAAACGAAGCATGCCACTGGAAAGATGAGATGATTTCGGTCGAAATCGATATAAAGATCACCGGAAACGGATGCACGGTTTGCAAATGGCAAGCAAAACAAAAATGACACGAATCTGCGATTAACAGCATGATAGCACTTAGAATGCAACAAGCAACAATGCTACAGCACTCCAACATAGCAACAAAGCATATGGCAGTAATCTACATGAGATGCTTTACAAAAGATGAACACTGAGCTACGACTAGATCATAACATAACAAGCTCAAACAAGCATGGCAAAAGTGCAAAAGATAACAGGTTCACAGACTTGGTGAAATTACTGGGCATGGCATAAACAGCATCAGATAGCAGTGTTCAGAGCACAAAATCAACATGCTACAGGAACTTAACATATTAAAACAAGGAATCGCAGTAATCTAATAAATGCATATGAAAAAAGTCCCTTAGTGACCATAAGCCAAAAAGGAACAGAAGATATGATGGCAACCATGTAAACATACCAAGTTTCATTAACAGGTTTCAGACTTGGCAGAAAACAGAGAATGACAGAAACAATAATATGAAGGCATCTTGGTGAGCTTGATACACTCATCACAAAGCAATTCATGATAAAACAAGCATACCTACAGCAAGATGGCATGTTTATGAAGCTATACCTGGCAAGATCAAATACATAGCATGTATGGATCAACTACAACAAGCTTGGCAAAATTGAATAACACGTAAACAATCTGCCAGAAATATTTTATAGCAAAAGTAGAGCAAGATTGAGTCATGCTATGGTACTCCATAATTGCAAACAAGGGCATGAATGGATCAACTACTACAATATCTACAAAACATCCTTACTTAACATCTCCAAAAGGAGCATGGATCTCTTTGTAACCACATAGATACATAGCAACAAATTAACAGCAGTCACAGACTTCGTAAATTTACCAAGTTCCTGAAATCAGAAACATCACGAAGCCTAGTTTGTATGCTTGTGCTAGTCACCACAGAGATCACAAAAATACATGTCATACACCTCTATAAAGATGACATGGCATACATCAAAACACATGTAGAGCTCATACTCATAAGATGCACAGATTAAATGCAACAAAAATAACAAATCACTAAGATCTGATAAGTAACAGCAGTTAACAGCAACTAGCACTCTTGCACCAGAGATTTGGGCATCAATCTGGAGTCAAATAAACATGATGCAATGGAACAAAATGAAGAGCATCTCGAGACGAACATTTTGACATATTACATACACGAAACGGAGCTGTATACAAAGAGTTATGATGCGATGAACATGAGCATGTAATGTAAAAATCTCAGGACTCGGGATTTTCGGGAGAGGGAGAAAGTCAACCTTAGAGATTTTGGATCGGGATCTGGTGGAGTTCGCCGGAGATCGCGGGGGAGATGGCGGCCGGCGACGGAGGAGGAAGAGGAGGCGGCCGGAGGGAGGCGCGCCGGGGAGGCGGCGACGGGCGCGGCGAACGGCGGCGCGGGCTGGAGCTCGGGCTCCGGCGGACGACGGCGGCGGCGGAGG
>NC_057799.1:124080128-124089904 GCF_018294505.1 Triticum aestivum
CGGTTGCGGGCTTCGGCGGGCCGCGGCGTACGGGCGGCGGGGCGCTGATGTGGCGGCGTGCGATTGGGCAAGGGCGGCGGCGGACGCGTCCGGCCGCGGAGAGGGAAAGGGGACTAGGGTTTAGGGTGGTTTTTGCCCGAGATTTTGGAGGGGGGGAGGTGTTTTTATAGGTAGAGGGAGCTAGGAGACTCCAAATTGAGCACGGTTTTCGCCCCCACGATCGTGATCGGACGACCTAGAGCATGGAAGTGACTTAGAGGGGTTTTGGACTGTTTAGAGGGGGGTTTTGCTGCAACACACAAAAGGACTTTGCGGTTACCCGGTTAACCGTTGGAATACCAAACGACCTCCAAATGGAACGAAACTTGACAGGTGGTCTACCAGTGGTATACCAAGGCCACTTGACAAGACTCGGTCCATTCCGAGAACATTCAACACCCGCTCACGAAAAGAAAACAAGAGGGGTGCGCCGGAGGAGGTGGGAGTGTCGGATTGCAAAACGGACAACGGGGAAAATGCTCGGATGCATGAGACGAACACATATGCAAATGCAATGCACATGATGACATGATATGAGATGCATGACATGAACAAAATGCAAAACGAGAGACAAAACCCAACCACGAAGGGAATATCATAGCACATAGCCGAAAATGGCAAGAGTTGGAGTTACAAATATGGAAAGTTACATCCGGGGTGTTACAACACTCCACCACTACGAGAGGATCTCGTCCCGAGATCTAGGACTGAAAGAACTCCGGATATTCGGAACGGAGGTGGTCCTCACGTTCCCAGGTGGCTTCTCGGTCGGAATGGTGCGACCACTTTACTTTCAGGAATTTGATAGACTTGTTGCGAGTCTTGCGCTCAGTTTCTTCAAGAATAGCAACGGGGTGCTCATGATAAGACAGATCTTCTTGGAGGTCAATCTCTTCGAAGTTGATGGTGCGCTCGGGCGTCTTGAAGCACTTGCGGAGCTGTTACACGTGGAACACATCGTGCACGTTCGCGAAGTTGGAGGGAAGCTAAAGTTGATAGGCGAGGTCGCCTCTTTTGCCAATGATCTTGAAAGGACCCACGTATCTAGGGGCAAGCTTCCCTTTGATACCGAAGCGACGAGTGCCTTTCATTGGAGAGACACGGAGGTAGACATGGTCTCCGATCTCGAAAGCCAAATCATGGTGCTTACTATCATAGTAACTCTTCTGGCGCGATTGCGCGGCTTTGAGATTTTCACGGATGACTTTACATATTTCTTCAGCCTCTGTGATCAAGTCATTGCCAAGAAGTTGGCGTTCACCAGTCTCTGACCAATTGAGAGGAGTACGGCACTTTCAGCCATAGAGGATCTCGAATGGGGCCTTGCCCGAACTCGCTTGGAAACTGTTGTTGTAGGAGAACTCGGCATATGGAAGACAATCTTCCCATTTCAAGCCAAAGGAAATGACACAAGCCCTGAGCATATCTTCAAGAATTTGATTGACTCGCTCGACTTGGCCACTAGTTTGAGGATGGAAGGCTGTGCTGAAGCGAATGTTAGTGCCCATGGCCTTCTGGAAGGAGTCCCAGAACTTAGAAGTGAAGATGCTTTCACGATCTGTAGAAATCAATTGTGGAATTCCATGCAAAGAGACAATCCTGGAGGTGTATAGCTCTGCCAACTGAGCTGCTGTGATAGATTCTTTGATTGGAAGGAAATGAGCCACTTTAGTAAGCTTGTCAATGACAACGAAGATAACATCATTTCCGCGCTTGGACTTTGAAAAACCAGTCACGAAGTCCATTTCGATATGATCAAACTTCCATTCTGGGATAGCAAGAGGTTGGAGGAGACCAGCTGGTCGTTGGTGTTCTGCTTTCACTCTTCGACAGACATCACATTCATTCACGAATTGAGCGATTTCTCGCTTCATTCGAGTCCACCAATATGACTGTTTGAGGTCATGGTACATCTTCGTACTTCTAGGATGAATGGAAAGAAGAGAATTGTGCGCCTCGTTCATAATGACTTTCCTTAGATCACCTTTAGGAACCACAATCCGGTCCTCGAAGAATAAAGTGTCTCTGTCATCAATGCGATAGCACTTGTATTTGGAAAGACCCTTGTCGATACCACGTTTCACCTTCTTCACCATGGTATCCAAGAGTTGTGCCTCACGAATTTGATCTTCCAAAGTAGGAGAGACTATGAGGTTGGCAAGAAAGCCTTGAGGAACAACTTGGAGATTCAGCTTGCGGAAGGCTTCACAAAGATCCGGTTGAAATGGCTTGAGAATTAAGCTGTTGCAATAAGCCTTCCTGCTCAAAGCATCTGCAATGACATTGGCTTTGCCTGGAGTATATTCAATACTCGGATTTTACTCTTGAATCATTTCGACCCATCGAGTTTGCCTAAGGTTGAGGTTGGGCTGAGTGAAGATGTACTTGAGACTCTTGTGATCGGTGAATATGTCCACTTGTCTTCCCAACAAGAGATGTCTCCATGTTATTAATGCATGGACAACTGCCGCCAACTCAAGATCGTGAGTGGGGTAGTTCTTTTCGTTGGGCTTCAACTGATGAGAGGTATAGGCCACAACTTTATTCTCTTGCATTAACACAGCATCGAGACCTTGGAGAGAAGCATCACAGAAAACTTCAAATGGCTTGGATTCGTCAGGAGGAGTTAATACAGGAGTTGTGACGAGTTTCTCTTTGAGAGTGCTGAAAGCAACGTCACACTCAGGAGACCAGACATACTTCACATGCTTCTGGAGGAGGTTGGAAAGAGGCTTTGCAATCTTAGAGAAATTCTCAACGAATCTTCGGCAATAGCTTGCAAGACCAAGAAAACTGCGGAGCTGCTTGACATTCTGAGGAGGTTCCCAATTCACAATTGCAGACACCTTCTCGGGATTAACAGCGATGCCCTTGGCAGAGATGATGTGACCAAGGTAAAGAACTTCATCAAGCCAAAACTCACATTTTGAAAACTTCACATAGAATTGATACTCTCTGAGCTTGTCGAGCACCAATCGCAAATGTTTGGCATGATCCTTCTTGTTCTTGGAGAAGACCAAGATATCATCGAGATACACCAGGACAAATTCATTGGTATAGGGGTTGAAGATGAAATTCATCATCCGAGAGAATGTTGGAGGAGCATTGACAAGGCCGAAAGACATGACAGTATATTCATAAGAACCAAAGCTTGTTCTAAATGTTTTCTTGGGAATATCTTCTTCACGAATGCGAATCTGATGATAACCCATACGAAGGTCAAGCTTGGAGAATACTTTAGCACCTTTGAGTTGCTCGAATAGCTCATTGATGTTGGGAAGTGGATACTTGTTCTTGATTGTCTTCTTGTTCAATGGACGGTAGTCGACACAAAGTCGGTCTGTGCCATCCTTCTTCTAGACAAACAGAACACCACAACCCCATGGAGATGAACTCGGTCTGATCAGACCCAGACGCTCTTGTTCATCAAGCTGTTTCTTCAATTCCTTCAGCTCCTTGGGTCCAAGCTTGTATGGACGCTTGCAAACGGGTTCAGTGCCGGGCTCAAGATCGATAACGAACTGAACTGGCCGGTGAGGAGGCATACCCGGAAGCTCTTCTGGAAAGACATCTTGGTACTCAAAAACGACTGGAATCTGAGAGATGGCATTCAATTCGCCCTTCTCATTGAGAGAAAATAACCGAATGGTCTCATCACGAGCGGCATAAATGATAACATCCTCAGAAGAGTGTGTCAATTGAATTTCCCTAGCAGCACAATCAAGTTGAGCCTTGTGCTTAGAAAGCCAGTCCATCCCGAGAATTAGATCAATATCCGAGTCACCAAGAACAATTGGAGAAGACAGAAATTTATAGTTCCCCATCTTGATGGAAACATCCGGAACTATCGAGTTGGCTCTCATTGACTTCCCCGGAGAAACAACACCCAATGGTTTATCCAGATAAGACCAAGTAAAATCATTCTTTGCGAAGAACGATCTTGACATGAAACAAAGCGATGCACCAGTATAAAAAAGAACTTCTGCAGGAATATCATTAACTGAGAGATTACCCATTATCACATCAGTAGATTCCTCTGCTTGAGCTGCATTCATCATGTTCACCTTTGCAGCCTTGGGATTATGCTTGACCACTGCATTGCTGGAAGATCTGACAGGAGGAGGAGGCGGAAGGCGCCTTTGGTTGAAGCATTTGTTAGCATAGTGACCTTTCTGCTGACACTTGTTGCAAGTCACCTCTGAGAGTGGACGATGATAAGGAGCATTCGACTTTGGAGCTTGATTCTGAG
The DNA here is from genome assembly GCF_018294505.1 of Triticum aestivum. Lineage (NCBI taxonomy): Eukaryota > Viridiplantae > Streptophyta > Magnoliopsida > Poales > Poaceae > Triticum > Triticum aestivum. The sequence goes on from NC_057799.1 coordinate 124,084,417, forward strand.
ACTTGTTCTGATAGCCAGAGTTGGAAGAGTGGGAAGACCCATGGCCACCTTTGTTCTTCTGCTGGTAAGGCTGACAAAACGGAGGAGGAGGAGGCAACCAGAACTTCTGTTGCTTAGCAGCCACTAGTGAGGAAGAAGAAGACTGAACTGCGTCCCTGACTCTCTTCTTAGAAGCCTCACACTTGAGCTGAGCAGCCTCTTGCTTCAGTGCCATGTTATAGAATTGATCAAACTGAGTAGGCTCAACAAGAACGAGAGCTAACTGCAGATCCTCTCTAAGGCCACCTCTGAAGTGATAGATCATGCTCTTTTCATCAGGAACATCTTGTTTAGCGAAGCGAGCAAGTTTCTGAAACTGGATGTTGAATTGATACACAGACATGTTGCCTTGCTTGAGATTGCGGAACTCCTCACGCTTGCTCTCAACAACACTTTGTGGAATGTGGTGCGCTTTGAAGTCCCGACAGAAGTCAGTCCAAGTGATCACACGACCTCCTCTGGAATCTTTGTATTGTTGATACCAATCAGCAGCTTGGTCCTTGAGTTGAAAAGAAGCGAACTTGACAAAGTCCTCAGGCCTGACATTGCTACATTCAAAATGCTTGTTGATGTCCACGAGCTAATCATCGGCATTTGTGGCCTCGGCACAGTAGCTGAAAGACTTGGGCAGATTTGCGAGGAACTGGTTGAGGGTAGCGAAGTGAGGCTGATTGTTGCCTTGACCTTGATTTCCTTGATTGCCTTGCCCTTGGGTGCGTTCTTGTAAGAGTTGCAGAATCATCTGAGCATTGGCGTTGGTGGCTGCCATGATAGCTTGCCATGCCTCCGGAGGCGGAGGTGGAGGTGGAGGGTTTGCTTGACTCCCTTCATTGCGTTCCGGATTCTGACGCGTTGGCGGAGCCATCCTGAAGAGGGTGACATCCGTTAGCATCTTGATAGACAAATAGACAAGTAGAATCAACGGATAGAAATTGCAACATATAGTCTTCACAATAAACATTCAAACGAGGATGAACGAATGAATTCCATAGTAAATCATCACACTTCCATTAAGTTGAGAAGCCACTTCGAAAAAGGTATGGAATCAACATTTGACTTCGAAGCAACTCGAATAACACAATTCAAAACAAAACAAAGTATTGGCTTGCAGAATAAGCCGGAACAAACATATGATAGAGATTTCGTCCGAAGTTTTCGTGGTGGGGCCCACACAGGCTCGATCGTACAGCACCATCATGTACAAGGCAATGCACATGACATACGAAGCGTCCCCGAGTCGGCATAGCCAAGGACTCTTTAAGACACTACGAGACCACTGTAAAACCAACCGTGGAAAGGCGGACCACTAGACGTCGAACCCCAATCTCATATCATGCGTCTGTCGGAAAGATATCCTAGGAGCTACTTGCATTCCCACTTATAAACTCCCAAAACTTTCTGGTTATGCAATCTGGTGTTGGGGATACAGGGGACACAAAATATATCACCCAAACTAGCAATCCCTAGATCCAGCTGTATCCATCCGTCAACACATAACCAAGAAACCTTCGGAAATCGTGTACCTCAACCTTCGAAAAGCATCCGTTATACGAGTTATGGTAATACTCCCGAACTCCCGCCCCAGTACTGGGTGGCGTCGAGGTGATCTCACCAACAACTGCATAAAAGAGATTTTCGATGTCGGCGAAACTCAGGTATTCCAGAACTGCAACGATAAAATTGTGACGACAACACCTCGGAGCTCAACTCCCCGGGACACTGCCACAACCCCTAAATGTCAGGAGGCACCAAGAACAATGTTCTCGTCACAAAACCATCGGAACGATTCCAAGATACCCGCGTGATCCTAAAAAAAATTAGTGAAATTTGAGGAGAGAAGAGTCAAAACTTCTACGTCAGGAGGCCTCACCAGAGCGACGAAGGGACTGAGGAGTAAAAAGAATCCTACTCTCCGATATATATAATCCTAAGACTCAAAACATTTTTTGTTCTAGACTCAACAACGCCAGCGATTCGATCAACCAGGGGGCTCCTAAGTCGGGGATGGCTCTGATTACCAACTTGTAACGCCCACGATGCAGCTATATCTCCCACGTGTCGAGGCACGACTTAGAGGCATAACCGCATTGTGGTTTTGTCGCAAGAAGGGTCATCTTCACACAATCCCATGTAATGAACAAGAATGGGATAACGAGAGTTGGCTTACAATCGCCACTTCACACAATACATAAATATAATTCATACATCATCCAAAATCCACACATAGACCGACTACGGTCAAATCCAAATGAAAATAAGATAACCCCAAATGCTAGATCCCCGATCGTCCCAACTGGGCTCCACTACTGATCATCAGGAAAAGACACATAGTAACGACCACGTTCCTCATCGAACTCCCACTTGAGCTCGGTTGCGTCAACTGCACTGGCATCGTCGGCACCTGCAACTGTTTTGGTAGAATCTGTGAGTCACGAGGACTCAGCAATCTCACACCCGCGAGATCAAGACTATTTAAGCTTATAGGAAAGGATGGTGTAATGAGGTGGAGCTGCAGCAAGCACTAAGCATATATGGTGGCTAACATACGCAAGTGAGAGCGAGAAGAGAGAAGCAGCGGAACGGTCGTCATCTAGTAATGACCAAGAAGTGATCCTGAACTCCTACTTACGTCATGCATAACTCAAACCGTGTTCACTTCCCGGACTCCGCCAAGAAGAGACCATCACGGCTACACACACGGTTGATGTATTTTAATAAGTAAAGTGTCAAGTTCTCTACAACCGGACATTAACAAATTCCCATCTGCCTCATAACCGCGGGCACGGCTTTCGAAAGATAATACCCTGGAGGGGTGTCCCAACTTAGCCCATTATAAGCTCTCACGGTCAACGAAGGATAAACCTTCTCCCAGAAAGACCCGATCAGTCTCGGAATCCCGGTTTACAAGACATTTCAACAATGGTAAAACAAGACCAGCAAAGCCACCCGAATGTGCCAACAAATCCCGATAGGAGCTGCACATATCTCGTTCTCAGGGCACACCGGATAAGCGAAGCGTACAGGTACCAACATAACCCAAGTTGCCAAGGGACGGTCCCGAACGGTGCTCTAGTTTGGACCAGCACTCAGAGGAACACTGGCCCGGGGTTTAAATAAAGATGACCCTCGGGCTCGCGAAAACCCAAGGGAAAAGGCTTAGGTGGCAAATGGTAAAACCAAGGTTGGGCCTTGCTGGAGGAGTTTTATTCAAGGCGAACTGTCAAGGGGGTCCCATAAATCACCCAACCGCGTAAGGAACGCAAACTCAAGGAACATAATACCGGTATGATGGAAACTAGGGCGGCAAGAGTGGAACAAAACACCAGGCATAAGGCCGAGCCTTCCACCCTTTACCAAATATATAGATGCATTAATTAAATAAGAGATATTGTGATATTCCAAAATATCCATGTTCCAACATGGAACCAACTTCAACTTCTCCTGCAACTAGCAACGCTATAAGAAGGGCTTAGCAAAAGCGGTAACTTAGCCAAACAACGGTTTGCTAGGAAAAGGATGGTTAGAGGCTTGACATGGCAAAATATGGGAGGCATGATATAGCAAGTGGTAGGTAGCGCAGCATGGCAATAGAACGAACAACTAGCAAAGCAAAGATAGAAGTGATTTCGAGGGTATGGTCATCTTGCCTGCAAGGTTCTCAGAGTTGTCGAAAGCTTGATCCTCGTAAGCGTACTCAACAGGTTCCTCGTTCACGAACTCGTCTCCCGGCTCTACCCAAGACAAGAACACAAGCAACGGAACCACAATCAATCACGGGAAATGCACAAGCAACATGATGCAATACATGCATGATATGCGGGATATGATATGCGATGCATATGCGTGCTCCGGAAGAAAAATAATGAACAAGGAAGTAAATTGGCAAACCAAGCATGCCACTGGAAAGATGAGATGATTTCGGTCGAAATCGATATAAAGATCACCGGAAACGGATGCACGGTTGCAAATGGCAAGTAAAACAAAAATGACACGAATCTGCGATTAACAGCATGATAGCACTTAGAATGCAACAAACAACAATGCTACAGCACTCCAACATAGCAACAAAGCATATGGAAGTAATCTACATGAGATGCTTTACAAAAGATGAACACTGAGCTACGACTAGATCATAACATAACAAGCTCAAACGAGCATGGCAAAAGTGCAAAAGATAACAGGTTCACAGACTTGGTGAAATTACTGGGCATGGCATAAACAGCATCAGATAGCAGTGTTCAGAGCACAAAATCAACATGCTACAGGAACTTAACATATTAAAACAAGGAATCGCAGTAATCTAATAAATGCATATGAAAAAAGTCCCTTAGTGACCATAAGCCAAAAAGGAACAGAAGATATGATGGCAACCATGTAAACATACCAAGTTTCATTAACAGGTTTCAGACTTGGCAGAAAACAGAGAATGACAGAAACAATAATATGAAGGCATCTTGGTGAGCTTGATACACTCATCACAAAGCAATTCATGATAAAACAAGCATACCTACAGCAAGATGGCATGTTTATGAAGCTATACCTGGCAAGATCAAATACATAGCATGTATGGATCAACTACAACAAGCTTGGCAAAATTGAATAACACGTAAACAATCTGCCAGAAATATTTTATAGCAAAAGTAGAGCAAGATTGAGTCATGCTATGGTACTCCATAATTGCAAACAAGGGCATGAATGGATCAACTACTACAATATCTACAAAACATCCTTACTTAACATCTCCAAAAGGAGCATGGATCTCTTTGTAACCACATAGATACATAGCAACAAATTAACAGCAGTCACAGACTTCGTAAATTTACCAAGTTCCTGAAATCAGAAACATCACGAAGCCTAGTTTGTATGCTTGTGCTAGTCACCACAGAGATCACAAAAATACATGTCATACACCTCTGTAAAGATGACATGGCATACATCAAAACACATGTAGAGCTCATACCCATAAGATGCACAGATTAAATGCAACAAAAATAACAAATCACCAAGATCTGATAAGTAACAGCAGTTAACAGCAACTAGCACTCTTGCACCAGAGATTTGGGCATCAAGCTGGTCTCAAATGAACATGGTGCAATGGAACAAAATGAAGAGCATCTCGGGTCGAACATTTTGATATATTACATGCACGAAACGGAGCTGTATGCAGAGAGTTATGATGCGATGAACATGAGCATGTAATGTAAAAATATCAGGACGGGATTTTCGGGAGAGGGAGAAAGTCAACCTTAGAGATTTTGGATCGGGATCTGGTGGAGTTCGCCGGAGATCGCGGGGGAGTCGGCGGCCGGCGACGGAGGGGGAAGAGGAGGCGGCTGGAGGGAGGCGCGCCGGGGAGGCGGCGATGGGCGCGGCGAACGGCGGCCCGGGCTGGAGCTCGGGCTCCGGCGGACGACGACGGCGGCGGAGGGCGTGGCGGCGGGGCGGCGAC
>NC_057799.1:124090387-124108978 GCF_018294505.1 Triticum aestivum
GCAAGGGCGGCGGCGCGGGTTCGTCCGGCGGCGGCGGACGCGTCCGGTCGCGGAGAGGGAAAGGGGACTAGGGTTTAGGGTGGTTTTTGCCCGAGATTTTGGAGGGGGGAGGTGTTTTTATAGGTAGAGGGAGCTAGGAGACTCCAAATTGAGCATGGTTTTCGCCCCCACGATCGTGATCGAACGACCTAGAGCATGGAAGTGACTTAGAGGGGTTTTGGACTGTTTAGAGGGGGGTTTTGCTGCAACACACAAAAGGACTTTGCGGTTACCCGGTTAACCGTTGGAGTACCAAACGACCTCCAAATGGAACGAAACTTGACAGGTGGTCTACCAGTGGTATACCAAGGCCACTTGACAAGACTCGGTCCATTCCGAGAACGTTCAACACCCGCTCACGAAAAGAAAACAAGAGGGGTGCGCCGGAGGAGGTGGGAGTGTCGGATTGCAAAACGGACAACGGGGAAAATGCTCGGATGCATGAGACAAACACGTATGCAAATGCAATGCACATGATGACATGATATGAGATGCATGACATGAAAAAAAATGCAAAACGAGAGACAAAACCCAACCACGAAGGGAATATCATAGCACATAGCCGAAAATGGCAAGAGTTGGAGTTACAAATATGGAAAGTTACATCCGGGGTGTTACAATCGGCTACTGACACTCTGCTGGAAAGGCTTCTCGCCTCCCCAGCTCCATCCATTTTGGGCCCAAGACCGGCGGCCTCGGCTCCGGCGAGGCGCAAAAAAGCTCTGCCCCCCAACTTCACCCCCCGGAGGAGCGCCAGGATCAATAAACTGAACGGTGGCAAGCGTATTGGTCCGGTGCAGCGCGCTCAGACGGTGATGCTTCGCCGCATGGGTATTATTCAAGCTGAAGAACACCTGTCGCAAGAGGCCCTGGACGCGCATCTGAAGCTCTTTGACAAACAACTGGCACCGCACCACATCAAGGCTGTAGCTGCTCTCTTTGATCCCGATGGGGCAGAGTTTGACGAGCCTGCGCACGAGGGGTTCGCTGCCTTCTCGTTGCCGGAGTATGTGGAACCGTGTGGGGCTTAATACCCAGCAGTGGCTGCTCGCAGGATCTCTCACACCTTGATCATGTCTCTGGGTGTGCTGAGCTGGAATGTGAGGGGGATGAATAACCCCGCGAGGCGTTCGTCTATTAGACTTTTTATGCAATCCTGTAATGCTGCTCTTGTTTGTCTGCAAGAATCTAAGCTTGACAGTGTTGATGCGTCGGTGGTTTGTAATACTCTTGGGCCAGGGTTCGGTGGTTTTGAGTCTTTGCCGGCGGTGGGCACCCGAGGGGGCATTTTGATGGCTTGGAAGCCTGACGTGCTGCGTGTCATGGTTGTTCACAGAGGCGAGTTCTCGATTACGGCCAATGTTCTGTCTATGGTGGATGGCAAGGCTTGGATGGTGTCCTCAGTGTATGGGCCACAGGCAGTGGATGACAAGGTGAGGTTTTTGCAGGAGACCGAGCTCATTGGGCAGCAGGTGCAACTCCCTTGGATCATCAACGGGGATTTCAACCTGGTCAGAGGAGAGGGGGAGCGCAGCTCGGGGAGGGCTGATCGAAGGATGGTCAGTAAGTTCAGGCACACCATAAACTGTCTCGGTTTGCTGATATGCCGCTGGTGGGCAGAAAGTTTACTTGGTGCAATGATCAACAAAGAGCTGTCATGGCTAGACTTGACAGGGTGCTTTTTAACAACGAGTGGGAAGAGGTATATCCCATCAGTGATCTCATGGCTCTGAGTTCCAATATTTCTGACCACTGCCCTCTGTTGTTGTCGTGTGCGGACGCCTATCCACGTGCGCACCGGTTTCGATTCGAAAATTTCTGGTGCAAACTGCCTGGTGAAAGAACATGTGGTGCCCCCATGTTTAGTTTTGGTAATTGACGACAATCTCTATGGACTAATGGTTGCCTTGAGTTATATTTGAAGGTTTTGTCCATAGGCTTTTCTTGGAGTACATGTGTTGGTTTCAAGGAGAGTTTGTGTTGACCAAGGTGCTATTAAGGAATTATCCAAAGATTGGTCATGTGAGAGTTGAGCTTATTGCAAGCATGTCTTGAAGAAGAAGATTGTGTGATCATTCATGTTTACCTTCAAGACATCATCCAAATGAAGAGAGTTGGAAAGATTCTAGGTTGATCAAGACTAAGTCAAGAGTGAATCAAGTTGATCAACTCACAAAGCGTAGAAGATGTACCAAGAGGGATCAAGTGATCCCATGGTATGGTAAGCATTGTCCATTGTGCTTTGTGTACTAACCCATGGTCTATGTGAGAGTTCTATGTGGGGTTAGGTACATGTTCATGGGCTTGCGTCAAGAGGAAGATATCACTCAACCCATGGAGAGGATGACATCAAGTGGTGATCGTCATCAAGATTGCCGTGTGCAAGTTCAAGTGGAGCATCACGAAGAGATCAAGTGCTTGAAGCTTGCCGTCCATTGTGGTGACAATAGACTTGTGAAGATGTGCCGAAGAGTGGCTCACCCATAGTGGACTATGGGGGAGTAATCATCTAGTCTTCATCGAGCCAACGCAATCAAGAAAAGTGGTCCAACTTGAGGGTGTCAAGATCGTCATCATCTAGCTCAAGTGGACCATGTGCAAGGCAAAGGTTTGCCCTTGATAGGTTTTCTATTTTACCGGTCTCATGGTGGTAGTTGGGAGACCGGGTTATAGGATCGATAGTCGTACTATCAAGGGGGACTCTCAAGTGAGTAGCTTGATCGTATCGTTCGTCGAGAGCTCAAACCATTGCATCCTTGCATCATGTTTCTTGGTTCTTGTTTGGTTCTCTTTGTGAGTCTTAGATCTTATGGTCATCTTGATGACAAGCTTGAGTTCATCGAAAACGGAGTTTGCATGCGTCTTCTATGATGTTTTTGATGTTGGAGGTTTTACCAGTCTTATCCGAGGAAGGGTTCTCACCATTTTCTTTTGGGCCTTTTCTCATTTGCTTCTTATTGGTATTTCTATCAAGATTGTGTTAGTCCTTGTCGCTAGCTTTCCAACAAACTTGGTTTCGTCGAATTCGGAGTCCGTTTGCAAAAGTTGTGTCAGTTTTGATGTCCTTTAAAGGGGCTACTGCGGATGTAATTTTTTAGTACCGCTCTTGGGAGCGGTACTACCGCGGCTCCTGAGCGGTAGTACCGCTCCGGACCAAAATCTCGTGTTTTGCTCAGCGGAAGTAGGCACGGAAGTATTTTTTTTTATACCGCTCGCAAGCAGTAGTACCGCTACCACTTGCGGTAGTACCGCTACCACTTGCGGTAGTACCGCTATCCCTAGCGGTAGTACCGTGGGGACGAGCGGTAGTACCGCTCCGGCGGTTCTACTGGCCTTTTGCCTCCTCGCTGTTGTTTTTCAAAGGGGTACTACCGCCCTAGCGGTAGTACCGCTCCTTGGAGCGGTAGTACCGCTCTGTGCGGGCTGTGAGCATAACGGTTGGATTTTTCCCCACCTATAAAAGGGGGTCTTCTTCCCCATTGAACCTTATCCTTTGAGCTCGTGTTCTTCCCCCATTGTTGACCTTCTTCGAGCTTGCTAACTCTCAATCCCTCCATGGATTCTTGCTAGTTTTTGAGGGAAAAGAGAGAGGAGATCTAGATCCACATTTCCACCAATCACTTTCTCCTCTATGTGAGGGGAACCCCTTGGATCTAGATCTTGGAGTTCTTGGTGTTCTCCTTCTTGTTCTTCCTCTCATTTTCCTCCCTAGCATTAGTTGCTTCGGTGGGATTTGAGAGAGAAGGACTTGGTCACTCCGTGTTCCCTTGCCATTGCATTTGGTGCATCGGTTTGAGTTCTTCATGGTGATACGTGGAAGTTACAAGTTGAGAAGCTTATTACTCTTGGGTGCTTGGTACCCTTGAGCTTGTTCCTCTTGGGTGCTTGGGCGCCCTAGACGGTTGGTGGTGTTCGAAGCTCAATCATTGTGGTGTAAAGCTCCGGGCAAGCGTCGGGGTCTCCAATTAGGTTGTGGAGATCGCCCCGAGCAATTTGACGGGTTCCGGTGACCGCCCCCAAGGGTTGCCAAAGTGTACGGGTTCGGTGACTGCCCCCAAGGGTTGCCATTTGTACGGGTTCGGTGACCGCCCTCAAGGGTCCCTTAGTGGAATCACGGCATCTTGCATTGCGCGAGGGCGTGAGGAGATTACGGTGGCCCTAGTGGCTTCTTGGGGAGCATTGTGCCTCCACACCGCTCCAAACGGAGATTAGCATCCGCAAGGGTGTGAACTTCGGGATACATCGTCGTCTCGGCGTGCCTCGGTTATCTCTTACCCGAGCCCTTTGCTTATGCACTTTAATTTGTGATAGCCATATTGTTTCTTGTCAGATATCTTGCTATCACCTAAGTAGTTTTTCTTGCTTAGCATAAGTTTTTGGTGCACATAGGTGAGCCTAGTTGTTGCAGGTTTTGTGCTTGACAAATTAACCGCTAGGTTTATTCCGCATTTATTCAAGCCTCAACCGTAATTATTTTAAAGCGCCTATTCACCCCCCCCCCTCTAGGCGACATCCACGATCTTTCAATTGGTATCAGAGCCTCGTCTCTCTTTATAGGGCTTAACCGCCTAGAGTGTAAGGATGTCGACTAGGGGTTTAGGATTCTCTGACACTCTTAGTTTCGATGGCACAAATTTTGATGTTTGGGTAATTCACATGCTTAATCTCTTTAGGGTCATGGACCCAAATTTAGAGCGAATTGTAGATATGGGTTTTTCTCCTCCAAAGGATCCACAAAGATTATCTTTAGAGGATGAGAAAAACTGTTATCTCAATGTTCAAGCTTCTAATGTGCTTTTTGATGCTTTGAGCAATGTAGTTATATTTCAACTCATGCCGTTTCGGGATGCTCATGAGTTGTGGACAAAGCTTCAAGACAAATATGGCGTGTCCGAGATTTGTGGAGATGATTGTCCTGCTTCCACCTCTGGTCGTATAGTATTCTCAACTTCTTCTATTTCACCTACATGTGGTTTGCCACAAGGTAATGATATGCTGAGTTTAACACTTCATTGCAATGATTATAGTGAGCTTATTATTGATGATCCTTCATCACTTTATTATTGCAATGATTCACCTTTGGACTTTAACACTTCGAGCACTCTAAATGTTTCACATGCTTGTGTTAAAAGTTCTTGCATATCTTGTAGAAATTGCTTGCTCAAATCTCATGATGATATGCTTGCTATGTCTTGTTGCCATGATAAAAATGTATCTATTTCCTCGAGTTGTTGTGCTAACAATGTAGAGGAAACCCAACACTCCATGGAACAAGATGTGGTCTTGAACGGTGCTTCAAGGGATCCTACATCATCATCGATTGCTTTTTGCCTTATGGCCAAGGCTTCAAAGGTATCTCCCATTTTGAATCCCAATATATCTTGTGATAATATTGATGATGGCAAGAGTGATGATGATGTCAATTATGATGAAGAGAATGATGATGTTGCCTCCTTAAAAGTTAAGGGGGGAATAATTTTTAAAGCTCTTCTTAAGAATAAAATTGCTCGTTCCAACTTCATGGAAATCATGTCTATTGCTATTGAGGGCAAGAAATATATTGATGAGTTGGAATCTCGTCTTGAGGAGCATGAGGTCACCATTGATAAAATGGAAGGTCATGAGCGTGATTACGCTAATGAGATTGCGGACCTCTCTCAAGCTCTTGAACTTGAAGAAACCACCAAGGAATCTCTTGAGGAGACTTTTGCTCTAGAGTTATATAGAGTGAAGGAATCTCATGATAGAGCTCTTGAGGTGGCCAATGTTTTTGAAACTAAAAATGCTAAGCTTGAAGTTTCTCATGCTAGACTCCTTGAGGATTTTGAGCACCTCGAAAATGGCTCAAGGGTCATCAAGGGTGAGCTCATCAAACTCACCGAGTCTCATGCTCAACTTGAAGCTTCTTATTTAAAAGAGCTTGCCAAGTTGCCTTCTCCTCTTGTTGTTAATGATGATGCTTGTGCTACTAACTCTATTTCTTGTGAAGCATCCATGTTAAAGGAGAATGTTGAGCTAAGGGCTCAACTTGAGTTGCTATCTAGAAATTATGGGAAATTGGAAGAAAGTCATGAAAAGCTTTCTAGCTCTCATGATGATCTTCTTGTATCCCATAATGTGCTAAAAATAGCTCATGAGGCTATGATTACTAAGGTAACATCTAGTGAGCCTCATGTGGACATTAGCACTACTTTTAGTCAAAATGCTATATTGCCTTGTGCTAGTCCTCGTAATTCGTCTATGCATAACATTGGTACATCTTGTGATGAATTGCTTTCCTTGCCTTGTTGCTCCAATGATGAAGCTTATACTTGCTCTAGTACTTGTGTCGAGACTAACCATGTAGAGGAAATCAAAGAGCTCAAGGCCCAAGTCACTTCTTTGAAGAAAGACTTGGAAAAGTGGCATGAAGGGAAATCCACACTCAACAATATCTTGAGTGTGCAAAAATCCCCCAATGACAAAGGTGGACTTGGATTCAACTCCAACAAGAAGAAGAAGTCCAAGATGAACAAGAAGAAGGGCCAAGAACACGTCAAGAATTTGGCCAAGATTATTTGCTTCAAGTGCAAAATTGAAGGGCACCATGTTAGATCTTGCCCATTGAAGAAGAAGGCCATTAGTGACAAGCAACAAGGGAAGCGGCTACAAGTGCGTTCTCATGCTCAACCTCAAGTTTAAGAAAGGCCTCTTCCCAAGAAGACTCAAGCTAATGCTTCTCAAGTTGAGAAATCAAGTGAGAAGAAAGTGAAGAGTAGACGTTGCTACCTATCTCGTGAAAAAGGTCACGTCGCTTCTTCATGCACAAATGGTACCTTATCCAACCCTATTCGAATTGATGGTATCTATTCTCTTGGGAAGGATAAGGTTGGCAATGTGTTTGCCAAATTTTTTGGTACTCAAAGTGGTGTCAAGAAAAGAACTATTTGGGTAGCCAAGCCTATTGTGACTAACCTCTTAGGACCCAACTTGGTTGGGGACCAACTAGCTCATACTTGATCAATAGGTGTTATTGGAGGGCATTGGAGACTTGGCTACATTATGAAGATTTAAGGGGACTTCATCATTCTTATTGTCTCAAGCCAAGTCAATTGGGTTATCAAGTTTCTATTCTAGATCCAATGTGCCTCCTTCCGGTAACTTGGACTTAAATTGTTTACATCGAAAGTTACTTGCCCCTTTGCATGTTTTGTTTTTGTTCCTTGCATGTGGTTGTATATGTTGTGCCTCCAATTTGCTTATCTTGAGTAATCAAGTATGTGTGTGTTGGTTTGCACACCATGTACGTGTGTGTAGTGCATTGAGCCTTTGCGCATCTTGTTTATATGTTAGTTGGCTCTTGTGAGAGATTAATGGAACATCCCATTTTGGGGGAGTGATGTTCTTTGTGCACCTCACGGTCCCATAAATGTGTTTACATGAGGAATACCACCTAGTATTGATATTGCAAGCTTATCTAGTCACTATGTGGTATGTCTTCTCATGAGAAATTCAAATTCTAAATAGTCCATTAATTATCTCTTGTTGGATCCTCTCTTTGCCTCTTGTTAAGTTTTCTTTAATTGGTATCACATTATGGGGGAGTAATATGCTATGTATATTACTAGCCTAGAAAATGTGTACATTTGAGATATTGTCACCTAGAATTGATATTGTAAATTATCTTGTTCCTACGTGGCATGTTAGCTCTACAAGTTGCAATTTGCTTGTGTTTGGTGTGAAGATGATGTCGGATATCCTTGCTATCTACCACCGGGAATTATTTCCAAATACTTCTTGTCTTTTGACAATTGGTACTCACTTATGTGTGGTAGAAATTATTGATCATCTTCACGTTGGCGTTTGCTTTTTATTTGCCTTATCTCTTGCCAGGTTTGTGTCAACTCCCATTGCCTTCTGTGCCACTTGAGGATCTTGTTGTTTTCTTGATCTTGTCTAGTGTTTTCCTTGATATAGTGAACGTGGTGATCCTACCTTGTGCATTTTGTATTCAAATGCAAATTCTCTATAATGCACAACTCATGGGGGAGCTATCCTATTTTCTATAAAACACTAAACTTGTGATCCATTTTAAGTGTGTGTTGGTGGACGGCAAGTCGTTTCTTTTTGGTACTTGTGCCATCATGAAACTTTGTAGAGAGCTTGGTTTGTTTGGAACCATCCTCTCTTTTGGGAGTTTGATATCATTTTGTGGGTTCCAATGGATATCTCATTTCTTGATGTATCTTTTAATGATATCTCCAAGTGATGATTTCTCCATTTGGTATTCTTTTCACTTGGTATTTCCTTGTATTTTGGTATCGGTTCTTGAAAGTCTTGAGCATGCATATTAACTTCATGTAGTTTCTGTGGCATGCTTTCTCTCTTTGACCCAATATATAGGGGAAACTCCACCAAGTCTCAAATTGGATGAGATGTGCATGAATTTCATTTCCATATCTATATGCACATATTTATGTGGAGTTTGTCCTATGTATTGTTGGTGTTTCTAACTCTTTGGTCCCAATGAGTTTGGGTACCATTTCGTTTGTGTTGTTGTTCTAGGAACAAATGGAGATGCATTGGATGTTCGGCTCACTCACAAGGAAGGTGTTGTCACCATGTGCTTTTTGGAGTCAAGCTAGGATGATCAATGAACTACTTTGTACCTTCAATTGGTATCTACTACATCCTTCCAATGTTAACTCGGTAACAAGTATCTTCATATACTTCATGCACACATTTCTTGCATCAACCTTGTGTAGGTTGTATCATGGCATGTTATTCATTCTCTCTTGTGATACTTGTTTCCTTTCTCAAAGCATCCCAACAATGATCTCTTGTTGCTAGTTGTGATGTCTCTGATGGTTGTGTGGTAGGAATTCATTTATGTACAATAAGACCATATCTAGCCATGTGCTATGCTTCCAAGCAAATATCTTATTGGTATATCTATGACTTCCTTTTGGATATCTTGTTCCTTCGTGTTGTAACCATTTCGGGTGTACATCCTTCTTTGTAGATATATATCATCATGATCTCGTCTACCTAGAACCTTATACACTTGAGAGAAATTACATCTCTAGATGATATCCTTTCTTTCACGTCCACCTTGTCTTTCTTGTTATTTCTTTGGTGGCTCCGTGAAAGCTTTTGCCTTGAGTGCATGTCTTATCTCGTTGCATCTTGATGCACTCCTGTGTGGTGAAGATTATTTTCCTCATGCTTATCTCTACGAGGCTTTTGTCAGCTTAATTGGTATCCCTCGTCTTGATGAGGCTTTCATCTTCTATCTTCACCATGGGTTGTCACAAGTGTTGGTTATTCATTTTGCATTTTTAGTGTGCTTGTGAACCCTTTTGCTTGGTGTGTGTGGGGAGGACATGTCATGCACCTTGTATCTCCACTATCCAAGACTATGTTGATGCTTAATGTTCATTCGTACATTAGTCTTCTCAAGTGCTTTGCCATGACTCACACACATCATTTTGGTTGAGCCTACTCTTAAGTTGCCTCTTTTATATGTTGCTCAACCATTTGTTTGTTGCAAGTGCTAGGCTTTGTTTCCTATATGCTCACTTGCACTTGTTGTGAGTTTCTATTGATTTTCGGGGAGTGATGATCCTATTTTGTGCACTCGGTATCCTAATGCAAATATTGTAAGAAGTGCACAAATCATGGAGAGCTTCACTAGTGTCTTTAGAACACTCTGTTGCTCTCTTGCACTTGTCGTGAGGTTCTATTGATCTTGGGGGAGTGACGATCCTATTTTGTGCTTGTTGTATCCAGTTACAAAACTAAATTGTGCACAAATCATGGGGAGCTTCTCTAGTTTCTCTAGAACACTCCTTTGCTCATATCATAATTTATTTCATTCATGTGGCATGTAGGATCATTGGTCTAGTTGGCTCAATTGATATCTGTTGATTGCTTGCTTCAATTGGTATCTTTTGATTGCTTGTTTGCTTGTTTCTCTCTTTTTTATGTCTTTGTGGCATATCTTTCTTTTGTAAACTTTGGGCCTAAATATAGTTTGTGTTCCTCCTAGTATTTACCGTCAAACTTTTGTATTGCATTCCACTCTCTTGTTGAGAAATACACAAATTATGGAGGAACACAATTTATATTGGCCTTCTAAGCTTTTCTCCCATTTTGGCAATCGATGCCAATGGGGGGGAAGTTTCAGAGAGTTTTGTGGAGAAGTTTAGAGAATTCTCTCCTCTTGCTTTGGTTTTGTTCCTAAGCATTTGCATCTCTTATTCATGCATCATTGGTTGTTGCATTGCATGGTGATGCATAATTCCTTATATAAACTCTCTTGAAAGTGATTGTCATCAATTACCAAAATGGGGGAGATTGAAAGAACATGTGGTGCCCCCATGTTTGGTTTTGGTAATTGACGACAATCTCTATGGACTAATGGTTGCCTTGAGTTATATTTGAAGGTTTTGTCCATAGGCTTTTCTTGAAGTACATGTGTTGGTTTCAAGGAGAGTTTGTGTTGACCAAGGTGCTATTAAGGAATTATCCAAAGATTGGTCATGTGAGAGTTGAGCTTATTGCAAGCATGTCTTGAAGAAGAAGATTGTGTGATCATTCATGTTTACCTTCAAGACATCATCCAAATGAAGAGAGTTGGAAAGATTCTAGGTTGATCAAGACTAAGTCAAGAGTGAATCAAGTTGATCAACTCACAAAGCGTAGAAGATGTACCGAGAGGGATCAAGTGATCCCATGATATGGTAAGCATTGTCCATTGTGCTTTGTGTACTAACCCATGGTCTATGTGAGAGTTTTGTGTGAGGTTAGGTACATGTTCATGGGCTTGCGTCAAGAGGAAGATATCACTCAACCCATGGAGAGGATGACATCAAGTGGTGATCGTCATCAAGATTGCCGTGTGCAAGTTCAAGTGGAGCATCACGAAGAGATCAAGTGCTTGAAGCTTGCCGTCCATTGTGGTGACAATAGACTTGTGAAGATGTGCCGAAGAGTGGCTCACCCATAGTGGACTATGGGGGAGTAATCATCTAGTCTTCATCGAGCCAACGCAATCAAGAAAGGTGGTCCATCTTGAGGGTGTCAAGATCGTCATCATCTAGCTCAAGTGGACCATGTGCAAGGCAAAGGTTTGCCCTTGATAGGTTTTCTATTTTACCGGTCTCATGGTGGTAGTTGGGAGACCGGGTTATAGGATCGATAGTCATACTATCAAGGGGGACTCTCAAGTGAGTAGCTTGATCGTATCGTTCGTCGAGAGCTCAAACCATTGCATCCTTGCATCATGTTTCTTGGTTCTTGTTTGGTTCTCTTTGTGAGTCTTAGATCTTATGGTCATCTTGATGACAAGCTTGAGTTCATCGAAAACGGAGTTTGCATGCGTCTTCTATGATGTTTTCGATGTTGGAGGTTTTACCAGTCTTATCCGAGGAAGGGTTCTCACCATTTTCTTTTGGGCCTTTTCTCATTTGCTTCTTATTGGTATTTCTATCAAGATTGTGTTAGTCCTTGTCGCTAGCTTTCCAACAAACTTGGTTTCGTCGAATTCGGAGTCCGTTTGCAAAAGTTGTGTCAGTTTTGATGTCCTTTAAAGGGGCTACTGCGGATGTAATTTTTTAGTACCGCTCCGGACCAAAATCTCGTGTTTTGCTCAGCGGAAGTAGGCACGGAAGTATTTTTTTTGTACCGCTCGCAAGCAGTAGTACCGCTACCACTTGCGGTAGTACCGCTATCCCTAGCGGTAGTACCGTGGGGACGAGCGGTAGTACCGCTCCGGCGGTTCTACTGGCCTTTTGCCTCCTCGCTGTTGTTTTTCAAAGGGGTACTACCGCCCTAGCGGTAGTACCGCTCCTTGGAGCGGTAGTACCGCTCTATGCGGGCTGTGAGCATAACGGTTAGATTTTTCCCCACCTATAAAAGGGGGTCTTCTTCCCCATTGAACCTTATCCTTTGAGCTCGTGTTCTTCCCCCATTGTTGACCTTCTTCGAGCTTGCTAACTCTCAATCCCTCCATGGATTCTTGCTAGTTTTTTAGGGAAAAGAGAGAGGAGATCTAGATCCACATTTCCACCAATCACTTTCTCCTCTATGTGAGGGGAACCCCTTGAATCTAGATCTTGGAGTTCTTGGTGTTCTCCTTCTTGTTCTTCCTCTCATTTTCCTCCCTAGCATTAGTTGCTTCGGTGGGATTTGAGAGAGAAGGACTTGGGCACTCCGTGTGCCCTTGCCATTGCATTTGGTGCATCGGTTTGAGTTCTCCACGGTGATACGTGGAAATTACAAGTTGAGAAGCTTATTACTCTTGGGTGCTTGGTACCCTTGAGCTTGTTCCTCTTGGGTGCTTGGGCGCCCTAGACGGTTGGTGGTGTTCGGAGCTCAATCATTGTGGTGTAAAGCTCCGGGCAAGCGTTGGGGTCTCCAATTAGGTTGTGGAGATCGCCCCGAGCAATTTGACGGGTTTCGGTGACCGCCCCCAAGGGTTGCCAAAGTGTACGGGTTCGGTGACCGCCCCCAAGGGTTGCCATTTGTACGGGTTCGGTGACCGCCCTCAAGGGTCCCTTAGTGGAATCACGGCATCTTGCATTGCGCGAGGGCGTGAGGAGATTACGGTGGCCCTAGTGGCTTCTTGGGGAGCATTGTGCCTCCACACCGCTCCAAACGGAGATTAGCATCCGCAAGGGTGTGAACTTCGGGATACATCGTCGTCTCCGCGTGCCTCGGTTATCTCTTACCCGAGCCCTTTGCTTATGCACTTTACTTTGTGATAGCCATATTGTTTCTTGTCATATATCTTGCTATCACCTAAGTAGTTTTTCTTGCTTAGCATAAGTTGTTGGTGCACATAGGTGAGCCTAGTTGTTGTAGGTTTTGTGCTTGACAAATTAACCGCTAGGTTTATTCCGCATTTGTTCAAGCCTCAACCGTAATTATTTTAAAGCACCTATTCACCCCCCCCCTCTAGGCGACATCCACGATCTTTCACCTGGTTTCCTGGACACGGTGAAACGAGCTTGGCATGCGGAGGTGGCTAGTTCCGATCCTGCGAAAGTTCTCTCTATCAAGTTAGATCGCACGGCTAAAGCCCTTCGAAGCTGGGGTCAGAAGAAGCAGAGCACGTTGGAAGTGCAGTTTCAGATTGCTAATGAGGTAATCCGGCGTCTTGACACGGCACAAGAGTCAAGATCTCTCTCGGAGGAGGAAAGAAGACTGAAATCGTTCCTAAAGGGGAAGTGTCTTGCCTTGGCTTCTCCCGAGAGGGTTAGGCTGCGCCAGCGTGCTCGGTTCAGGGACCTGAAGGAGGGGGATGCCAATACCAAATATTTCCATATGAAGGCTAATGGTAGGCGTCGACGGCATTATATACCTTACCTGAAAGATGGTAATCGTACTGCCACTAATATGGAGGATAAGCTGAACCTGGCTCGGGAGTTCTTCTGTAATCTGATGGGTTCCTCGTCCCCGTCGGGCTGCACTCTCCGTCTGGACGCTTTGGGCTTGCACCGGCTGTCGCCGGATTCAGCCCAGGGACTGGAAGTGCCGTTCACAGAAGAGGAGATCAAGAAAGTAATCTTTGATATGCCGTATGACCGCGCGCCGGGGCCGGATGGGTTTTCTGGGCTGTTTTTCAAGACATGTTGGGAGATTATCGCCAAGGACTTCATGGATGTCATGGCAATGCTGCATGATGGGCGTTTCTACTCCTTTCATGATCTTAACTCCTCAATTCTTACCCTCCTGCCTAAGAAAGAAGATCCCTTGCAGCTGTCTGATTTCAGACCAATTAACCTGATTCATGGGGCAGCCAAAATCTTTGCCAAGGCGTTAGCCATCAGGCTTGCGGCACTATTGCCGTCTCTGATATCCCAGGCCCAAAGTGCTTTTGTTTGCAAAAGGAGCATTCATGAGAATTTCAAATTTGCAAAAACTTCAGAAATTGCAAGCTGTGGTCGGTGTTCCCAACGTTGTTCATCATCGCCATGGACACTCTCCAAGGAATGCTGTTGTGGTCGGTGCAAAGGCAGGTGTTATCAGATATGGGGCTGGGTAGGGAGATACCGAGGGCATCCATCTTTGCAAACGACGCAGTTCTCTTCTTTAAGCCGCACTCAAATGACCTTCAGGTGATCTCCGCGGTGTTGCAGTTGTTCAGCCAAGCCTCTGGCCTTCGCATCAACCTTCAGAAAAGCTCGGTGTCCTGTATTCGCTGCGAGGAGGACCTTGCATCTTTGGTGGCGGAGCACTTCCAATGTCAGAAGCAGGGTTTTCCCATCAAATATTTGGGCCTACCTCTGTCAGTTTTCAGATTGAGGCGTCAGGATGTTATGCCCCTGGTGGATAAACTTTCTAATAAAATGAAGGGCTGGAAACCAAAGCTTTTGCCGGCAGCGGGGTGCCTCACTCTGGTAAACTCGGTGCTCATGGCGTTGCCGCTTCACCTAATGGCA
The DNA here is from genome assembly GCF_018294505.1 of Triticum aestivum. Lineage (NCBI taxonomy): Eukaryota > Viridiplantae > Streptophyta > Magnoliopsida > Poales > Poaceae > Triticum > Triticum aestivum. The sequence continues at coordinate 124,104,850 of NC_057799.1, forward strand.
GTGCTTCCTCTGCCGGTCTGGGCGATCAAGCTCATAAACAGAAGGTGTTGAGGATATAAACCTTAGAGTCACCCGCCAGGAGGGGCCGGGTTACATATAAGGATCATCACCTGAATCCCGGCGCCAAGCTTGAAGACGGTGGGCCAAAGATGGGCTTAAGACCCGGAGATGGCTTAAGGCCCGTGGTTACAACCGTCATTATGGTAGAACTTGTAGTGTAAGGCAAGAATAGTTGAGAGTCCGAGCCGGACACTCTTATGAGCCGGCCGGGACTCTCAGAAGCTGCTGGGCGTCAACCTCTCTATATAAAGGGACGACCCGGCAGCGGTTTAGGGACAAGGAAGATCCGATCGAGAGCCAGGCATAGCAGTTAAGCTCCCTGGTCATCGAAACCCTAATCAATACCACCTCAACTGGACGTAGGCTTTTACCTTCACCGTAAGGGGCCGAACCAGTAAAAACCCTCGTGTTCCTTGTCCCGTTTAACCCCTTCAAGCTTCCTAGCGGCGATGGCTCCACGACTAAGTCCTAGCTTGAGGACATCTGCCGTGACAATTCCACGACAGAAGGTGTCGGGGGTTCATTTGGAAAGGGGAGGAGGCCATCAGTGGTGGGCACTGTCTAGTGCCATGGGCGCAAGTCTGCACTCCCAAGGAATGTGGTGGGCTTGGTGTACTCAATTTGCGATGGTTTGGTTGGGCAATGCGGTGTAGATGGCCTTGGTTGAAATGGGATGAGAACCCCAGGCCGTGGCATCTGCTGCCCGACAGTATAGAAAAGGAGGTCGCGGCGATGTTCAGCGCTGCTACTGCTATCTCTCTCGGCGGCAGGGACTCTGTGAGGTTCTCGACGGACAATTGGCTGTCGAATGGCTGTTCGATTGCCACCTTAGCGCCAGAGTTGTTCTCCTTCGTCAAGGACTCTGGCCGTTCTGTCCGTGAGGCCTTGCATAACCAATCCTGGATAAGAGAAATTGAAGGCGGCATATCTGTGCAGGCGCTCGCCCAGTACCTATCTGTCTGGGATATGGTGCAGGCCACCAATCTTTCGCCAGGGACGCGGGATCGGGCAATCTGGAAGCTTACTAAGGAACAAGTTTTTACGGTCAGCAGCGCGTACAGACTGCTCTTCATGCCTAATGTGCGTTTTGCCTGCAACAAACCAATCTGGAGGTCAAAGGCTCCCCCACGGTGCAAGTTCTTTATGTGGCTGGTTGTTCACGGCAAATGCCTGACAGCAGACAACCTTCTTCGCCGCGGCTGGCCTGCTAATGCATCCTGCCCCCTCTATCTGTCGGAACCCGAGACCTGTACGCACTTGTTCGTGCATTGCCGATACACGCAGCAGCTTTGGGGATTGCTCAAGCGCAGATTTGGGGCTCGCTTCATCACGCCAGAGGACAGTTTTAGCGGCATAGAGGAGTGGTGGCTCCAGGCCAGAGCCAGCGTTCCTAAACCGATGCGTCGCAACTTCGACACTATTACTATTCTCATGCACTGGAGGCTGTGGAAGGAGAGGAACTCCAGGATTTTTGACCAGGTGGCAAGCAGCGCCGACAGGGTGCTGGATTTGGTCTGTGAAGATATTGCGGTTTGGCGTGCGGCCGGTTGTATAGTTGAGCTCGGAGCCTAATCTGAGAACTTTGGATGTACCTCTGTGTTTCCTCTTGTATAGTTGTATTTGGCTGCTTTAGACGGTTTTCAGCTCTAGTACGCCTAGACTGCTAACCAGACTGTACCTCCCTTCTTTCTATCTAATAAAGTTCGGCCATCGGCCCTTCGATTTTAATTCTCCGAATTCATATAGAAGTCCTTTGAGTGAACGGGACAAGAGGACACAAAAGGCGGAGCGTTGGTGCCAGTTTTTCCCGCAAAAGGAAAAGAGTTGGGGCCAGTTCATCTTGGTGAATGCTTCTTTGTTTCTTGCATGAATGTTTATATGAGGCATGATTTTTCAAGCTACAGTACTTGGCAGGTATCTATGCCCTGATTGGTACGTAGCTCTATTGTAGTACTTTGGAAGGGTCCCATGTCTGATTGGCATTTTCCTCCGGGGAGGACCCTTTTCTAGCTGTACCACATAAACATGAGTTTGCAACGACTGACTTTCCAGAGTCTGATAAGAACGCGACCCCAGACCGCTGAGTCTGACGGCCACCATAGGATTAGGAGCAACATGTGGGGAAAGCATCTTTTTCTCTATTTTGACATGGAACCCTAATATTCCAAAATTCCTACTCTGGTTTTAGAAGCTTTTCAGTTTTCCTTAGAGCAACTCCAACGGGCCTACTCAAACGGACGGCGATTTCGTCCGCTTTTTGTCCGTTTGGATCGGCCAGACGGACACGGATGCCCGCTTCAGCATTTGGGTCGGCGCGTGCGCCCAACGCTGGCCTGAGACCCATTTTGACGGCGCCAAAAAAATGAGTGCATGCATATTAAAAAAAGAGAAACAGCATTAATTAAACATTAAAGCCGGCCACGAAGGCCGGCGAGAGTCCACGCGTCCATATTTGCATTTAAAAAAAATAAAAACAGCCTAAACTACGAGGCGGCGCGCTGCCCTAGGCGTCGTCGCCGTCGTCCTTGGGGTCCGTGAGGTCGATGAGCGTCGGCGCCGGCCCGGCCCAGGCGAACGCCGTGTTCCAGAGCGCCGTCATGTCGGGCTGTCCTGGCGCAGGCAGTGCCGGGGCGGGGGGTGTGTGGCCGCCTGTGCAGCCGCGGCCTGGCGCGCCTCCTCCTCGACCTCGCGCTGCTCCTCCTCGAGGTCGCGCTCGAGCATCTCCTCGTACTCGCCGCGACGGCGCTCCTCTGCTAGCCGGCGCTGGCGCCACATCTCGAGGTACGCCTGCTCCTGCGCGGCGTCGCCCCCAGCCAAACCGGTGGCGCGGACACCCACTCGCGCACCACTCCCCTCCAGGAGAAGCGCGCGATGGGCTCGGGCTCGGGCTCCGGCTGCGGCTCCGGCTTGATGGGGGACGGCGGGGCCACCGGCGGCACCACGCTGTCGCCCGTCGCGGAGAGGGCAAGGGCCTGCGCCATTGCCGCCTCCTACCGAGCCTCCTCTTCCGCCTCCGCCGCCTCCGCTCTGCGCCGCTCATCCTCCTCGCTCTCCCGGTAGACGGCCGCAAGGGCCGCCTGGTAGGCGTCCTCCGCCGCCTGGTCCTCCTCGCGGACGACGAGCGCCGGTGGCGGCGACCTCCGGTCGACCTCGCGCACGCCCCGTCGCCTCGCCTCCTCGTGCTCGAAGGCGAACCACCTCGCCCAGTTGGGCGAGTCGGTTGCGTAGGCCTGGTCGCGGCGCTGCTCCGGCGTCAGCAGCGCCCGCCGGCGCCGCACCTCCTCCGCGTGAGCACGAGCCGTCCGCGGCACCGCCGGCACTGGGATCCTATCTGGATCCAGATTCCAGTCGTGCGGCAGCGTCACGTCCGGATACGGCAAAGGCTGGCGGTGCTGCCAGTGCCACTCCGCCTGGTGCACTGGCACGTTCACGCGCTGCCTCTGCCGGCGAGGCGCCGGCGCCGGCGGAGGTGGGAGGAACTCTGAGGGGAAAGTGGTGGCGGGGGACTTGCCCTTGGCGCCGGAGAAGAGGCCCATCTCGCTGTGGTTGTGGTGGCTAGGGTTTGCCGGCGACGAGGGAGCAAAGGTGGGCAGATGTGGACGGCGAGTTTGGATGAGGACGGCCCCGCCGCACGGTCGACTTAAAAAAGGACGAGCGTCGTCGCTGACGCGTGGGCCCGTCGTCATAAATTAAGCTGACCGCGTGGGCAGCGGGTAGTTGGACGGCCGCCATGTGGGGACGCGGCGGATAGCGAGAAGGCGCGCGAAGCGTCCGTTCGGCGTCCGCGCCGACGCATTTGAGGCGCAAATTTGAGCCGCAAATGCGTCGGCGCGGACGCGACGCGGACGTGATTTGGGTTTGGGTCAGCGCGTTGGGCCGCCACTTTTGTCCACGCCGACCCAAACGGACGCAGGCGGACGAAATGGGTCGGCCCTTTGGAGTTGCTCTTATCTCTCGTGCATTTGAACTGCCCTGACTGAAAAGAATTCCATTAGCCGGATAAATCACCCACCAAAGTTCTCCAGACGCTTGGTAATGCGCTTCTATATATTCCGGGAATTCAAATGGT